>NW_012267663.1:84366-150702 GCF_000151885.1 Dipodomys ordii | reverse complement strand
CCAGTAAAGGTTGGGGGAGGGGTCTTCGCTCTTCTCTGTTCTGAAATTCTTCTTTTCCTCTCTTTCTTTTTTTGTTATTTTCCACCTCTGGTTTTTCTCTGAGTGTTCGTCTTTTTGTTGTTGTCGGTCTCTTGGTGAGATTAAGCATTGGAACTCGAACTCTCTTTTTGGTTGGAGAGAGCTGTGGCGTTTCCCTACTGCCCCGTCGCCATCTTGGTCCCCCCTCTCTCTCTCTACTTTTGATTTTCTACTCACTTGTGTTGGTTATTTTTCTCTTTCTCTCTCTTTGTATCTATCTTTGAATCATTTTTTCTTACTTTTCTCATTCTGTCTTTCCTCCATATGTCTCTCAGTTTTTTCTTTTCTTCAATAATCTATGTGGGAACTAGTTTTTCTTAGTGATTAGTTTTAGTTTGCTGATATGGCTCTTAGGATTGACATTTTTCATACCCACTGTATAGGAAAATTGTTGCCTAGAGAGTTCTACAGGATTCCAGAACCAAAGACAATTAGAGAAACACAAAAACATAAACAGATAGACTTAGGGGAAAACAGGGTTCTGAAGGCTCTCTGGCACTTGGTCTCTGGTTGCCAGCAAGCAAGCAAAGTTCCTTAAGTTCACACAGGGAAGATTACCATTGATACTATGCAAAATTGAAGTATCTATATTAATATTACAATCTGAGCCACAACACATTGGGAAGAAAACATGTTTCCTTATTCTCCTGAGACAGAAGACTGGTGCCCAGAGAAAATGAAGACATGAAGTTCACCTTACCTAGCCTTCAAGGTGAACAGCACCTCAGTGTCAGATGCTATCTTTCCAACAGTAAGGAAAAGGCCTGAACTCCAGTCTCTTAACCATCTCCAGAATTCTCTTTTAAGCCTTCTGCAGCCAGCTCTCAGTTCTCTCAGTGCTGTCAGGCTGGAATTCCAACCTCTCAAAACTTTTTCCCCTTCAGCTCAACTTCAGAGTTCCATACAGAAAAGTACATCCTTCCTCCAAGTGATAAACTACAAGAAAATTTGATTTCACCTGATTCTGTTATCTTTTGTCTAACTTCATTTGTTGTGGTATTCAGTTTTGTTTTTCCATACCACTACTTTTAAATATTTTCATTCACTGCCAGTATAAGATAGGTAGTTTTGATAAAAAAAAATAATACAGTGATGAGGTTTTCTCTATTAGAAATATCATTTGTTGCAAAATCTCACAGATGTTTGCTAGGAATTGATTTTGATCTCTAAGGAATTTCACTATTAACTAACAAAAGTGGAAATATATGTTTAGGGATCTACTGGAGAAATGACTCAGGAATATTTAACACATTTGACCATTTGGTCATATATATCATTTTTGTTATCTTGAGTGTTCCTTGAGTCTCTATCTATTTGCCTCCACCTTCCATGAAGGCTTATTAAAATGGAAATCTTCTCAAGGAATATTTTATTCCCCTCCCACCTATATTTTGTATTGTAGAATGTAGGCAAAGTTTACAAAACTTCATGGTACCAGTTCTTTTTTACATAGGAAGGAAATATCAGGGTATCTATGACCACATTTCAATATTTAGTATTTAAACCAAACATGGCAAACCACGGATTTTTTATGTGGGAACTAAATCAATCTTATAAGGGCCCAATAAATCATTAGCTAGTTTCTGGAGTACTGTTACTGTTTTTTAATATTCATGTGGACACTGCTTTTCTTTGATCTAGTATTGTTCTATGTTCTGTATACCATGTGATATGCTGAATGTGTTCTGCTTGCTTATAAGAGTACTTGTTAATAGAAGGTCTAAATAGGATTTATGGTGAAGCAGTAAATGTAAATGAAGAGAAAATATTTGTTTAATTCATTGTTATGTACTGATATATACTAAAATTTTATCAAAAATAATAATATAATTTTTAGACACCACTTTAGACTTAATGTCATCATGCCAGATTATTGTCTCCTTAGAATTTTTATCTTGTCTCTATTGCTAGCAGCAGAAATGTGTTTGCATGCATTAGGGAATCTGTCACTTTTTATTAGTCTTGGGGCTTGAATTCTGGGCCTGGTTATTGTCCATCAGCTCTTCAGGTCAAGGTGAGTGCTCTACCACTTGAGTCACAGTGCTACTTTCAGTTTTCTGGTGGTTTATTGAAGATAAGTGTCTCATGGACTTTCCTTCCTGGGCTGGCCATGAACCTTGATCCTCACACCTCATCCTCCTCAATAGCTAGGATTATAGGCATAAGCCACCAGTTCTCTGAAAATCTGTGTATTTTAGTGGCCAGGTTTATGTATTGTCAAATATTTCTAAATTGCTATTTAATTTTCCCAGTGAAAAGATAACATAGCCAGCTGCAAACATTTTATGTAAGACAAAAGCATACCTGCAGCATAATGAAATTCCAGATTGGAATTCTCATGAACCAGGTCTAATTTCTTGATGGAAATGTGCCATTACAGAAGCTGATGTCATTTGATGATGTGGCTGTGGACTTTACGTGGAAGGAGTGGCAGGATCTGGATCCTGGTCAGAGGACCCTTCATAGAGAAGTAATGCTGGAGACGTATAACAACCTAATGTCCTTGGGTGAGCAAAGGTCACTTTTATTTGGAAGATCAAGTGCTTTTTTTTTAGTAGACATTTGACTATGTTATTTAGGTATAAGGTTCCAGTCCATTCCCAGGTAAAAAACTGCTAGTATAAAAGTCAGCCAAATTCAGGTCTGGGAGCTTGATGTTGTTTGCCTTTCACACCACTGCTTGAGCCACAACTCTATTTGGCTTTTGTTTGGGGGTATATTCTGAATTTCCATGCCTAGGTTGGTTTCAAGCCTGCCTCTTCTGATCTTACCTTCTAAATATAGGGTTAGAAGTGTAAGCCTTTGGACCACTACATTTTCTAAAAAAAAAAAAAAAAGATTCCAGTCCATGGGAAGTGTCATTTCTTTCTTTTTTTTTAATTAATTAATTTATTTTTTATTTGTGAACATACTGTACAGAGGGGTTACAATTACATGGGCAGGATAATGCATACGTTTCTTACCAAGCATTGCAGCCTCCTCCTTTGGTTTACCCTTCACATCCCTTCCTAGCCTCCCCCCTCCCCCCCAATCCCAATCTTTCTCCTTCTCCCCTCCCCCCACCCCGCACCAACGTTGTAAAGCTCGTTTTGGACATGACAACTTGTACTTCTCATTGTTGCAACAGGTCCACCTGTATCTTTAAACAACTGGTTTTTCCCCATCTCCTCCTCAAGTTATACTGACATCAAATATAGTGAAAGCAGGGGTTATACTGTGGGGAGGGACATACAAAGCAACAAAGAGATAATCTTATAAGTGCATTAGAAACACATGCATGAAAGAAAAAAACATTAAGATACATATCTAAGGGTTCAATTTCCTGACATCACATTATCTGACCTTTTCCGCTTGACTCATAGATATACTAGATATTGCAAATAAGGGAAACCATGGGACCTATGTTTCTTTGGGCCTGGCTTACTTCACTTAATATAATTTTTTCCAAGTTTTTCCATTTCCTAACAAATGGGGCAATGTCATTCTTTCTGATGGAGGCATAGAATTCCATTGTGTATATATACCACATTTTCTTGATCCATTCATCTACTGAGGGGCATCTGGGTTGGTTCCATATCTTAGCTATGGTAAATAATGCTGCAATAAACATAGTCGTGCTGGTAGCTTTAGTGTGGTCTTGTTTGTAAACATTTGGGTAAATGCCCAAAAGTGGGATTGCTGGGTCATAGGGGAGTTCTATGTGAAGTCTTTTGAGGAACCTCCATACTGCTTTCCAAAGTGGTTGAACAAGTTTACATTCCCACCAACAATGAAGTAAGGTTCCTTTCTGTCCACATCCCCTCCAGCATCTGTTGTTGTTAGAGTTCTTGATTTTTGCCGTTCTAACTGGGGTGAGGTGATATCTCAATGTTGTTTTGATTTGCATTTCTTTTATGGCTAGGGATGTTGAACATTTCTTCATGTGCTTGTTGGCCATCCTTCTTTCTTCTTCAGAGAAGTTTCTCTTTAAGTCTTTCGCCCACTTATTTATTGGGCTGTTGTTTCTTTGAGGATTTGTTGTTGGGGGTTTAATTTTTTGAGTTCCAAGTATATTTTAGATATGAGACCCTTGTCCGTTGTATGGCTAGTAAAGATCTTCTCCCAATCCGTGGGCTTTCTATTGATCTTGCTAGCTATGTCATTTGTCAATCTTTAAGATTTCTAATCAGTAGTTGGACAAAAGTTCTAAACTATGGTCCACTAATAGGAGACTGACTTCCCAGACTTGGGGTGATTATTATAGGTGGATCTACAGTCTAGATAGAATATACATTACTACTGTCAGTATGATCTGGAAATCAGTAGGTGAAAGTGTGTATTTGTAAGCCAAACCTGACATAGGTTGCATTGCTTCAAGCTTGGAATCCTAGATACTCTGTAGGCTGAAATCTGAAGATTTTGGTTTAAAGCCAGCAACTATAGAAAAATGGACATGAGACACTTATCTCCAATTAACCATTCAAAAACTAGAAATGCAGCCAAGACACAAACCAGTAAAATGCTAGATTTGAGCAGAAGAGCTGAGTTCAAGCCACACATTGGCAAAATAAACCCAAAGCTGGGGAAAGTACACCAGGGAGCTGTTAAGAATTGAGAAACCATGGGCTGGGAAGGTGGCTGAGTGGTAGAGCCCATGCCTTGCATGCTTGTGGCCCTGTGTTCAATTCCTCAGCACCAAAAAAAGCAGAAAAAAAGCCAGAATTGGCATTGTGGCTCAAGTGGTAGAGTGCTAGCCTTGAGCTCCCAGGCTCATAGTTCAGGCCCCAAAACTGATCTCAGCCCCCAAAAAATAAAACAAGTGAGAAACCAGATTTAGGAGCAACCCAATGAACAGGATGTCTGCAACATTACATTAATGATGACCCAGCAAGAGCAATAGTTCTCCACTATTTCTTATTCACAGGGCACTGTGTTCCTAAACCTATATTGATTGTCAAGCTGGAGCAAGGTGCAGAACCATGGATGAGAGAAGACTCAGAAGAGAATTTCACAGGTGAGTTAAAGCATCTTGAATGGTGATTTTGGGTCCAGAGCCCAGTGGGTCTGTTTATCTTGAGCTGTACAGAGCAATAGTAATCCTAGTGCCCTTGAATCATGTATGGAAGAGAACTAGTTGATCCTTTGTCTCAAGGAATTGTCAATCCAGAATTCTTGTGGAGAGAAACTGAATTTGATGTTCCAGTGTAGTTAATGTTAGCAATTCTCTTTTTCTGTAGAGAAGTCATTCATAAAGAGAAAAAGACAATAAGAAATGTAGTAAGGAGATCTCATTTTCTTTTAAACTAGTATTTTGCAGGTAGGAGGAAAATAGGATCAGGACAATTTCTTATCAGTGGTGCTGGGCATAGAGGTAGATTCAGAATGGAAGCATTAAGAGTACAGAGATGAATAATTTAAGTAAATATTTCCTTGAGAAAAATATAAAAATCTGAAATACAGAAAAACATTACTTTCCATTGTAAAATGTCAGTACTACTTTTTCTTAATTACTACATTGCAGAAAAATATATATATTCTGCATAAAGCAATGCATTCATATTTGAAAATATTGTAACAGAATGTGAGGAAATATCTTTACATTAAGGAATTTATGGATCTCATTTATGTTTTTGTCTATTTTTCTATTATTCATTTTAGATGTCCCAGAAATGGAGGATGGGATTAGCACCTGCCAGGAACCTCACAATAAATATCTCTCTGAAGTAGCAATCATGAATAGTAACCCAGGGGAGGAAAAAGTGAGACTTATAAGAAGTTTTCATTTGAGCTCCATACAGAAGTCAGAACTGATTAAGAATAATGCGAACTCCTTAGGGATGAGGATAGAAAAGGTCACTGGCTGTCAGAGCATGGGTATTTTCAGTGAACCTGGTAAGATGTGTGCTGCATATAGTTCTCATGTGTCTTCTGTAGTTGACTAATGTAAACAGTGTGAAAAGTCTTTCACTGAGAAGAAACACCCTGTTGTCCCCCAGAGAACACACACAGGAGAGAAACCTTATGAATGTAACATGTGTCAAAAGTCTTTCAACCAGAAATCAAAGCTTACTGTCCACCAGAGAACACACACACAAGAGAAACCTTTTCAATGTACCATTTGTGGAAAATCTTTCATATGCAAGGCATATCTTACTAGACACCAGAGAACACACACAGGAGAGAAACCTTATGAATGTAACAAGTGTGGAAAGTCTTTCATCCAGAAATCAAAGCTTACTGTTCACCAGAGAACACACACACAAGAGAAACCTTTTCAATGTAACATTTGTGGAAAATCTTTCATATGCAAGTCATACCTTACTAGACACCAGAGAACACACACAGTAGAGAAACCTTATGAATGTAACAAGTGTGGAATGTCTTTCATCCAGAAATCAAAGCTTACTGTTCACCAGAGAACACACACAAAAGAGAAACCTTTTGAATGTAACATTTGTGGAAAGTCTTTCTCCTGGAAGGCATATCTTACTAGACACCAGAGAACACACACAGGAGAGAAACCTTATGAATGTAACATGTGTGGAAAGTCTTTCTCCTGGAAGGCATATCTTACTAGCCACCAGAGAACACACAAAGGAGAGAAACCTTATGAATGTAACATGTGTGGAAAGTCTTTCACCTGGAAGACACAAATTACTGTTCACCAGAGAACACACACAAAAGAGAAACCTTTTGAATGTAACATTTGTGGAAAGTCTTTCACCGAGAAATCGAAGCTTACTTGCCACCAGAGAACACATACTAGAGAGAAACCTTATGAATGTAATGTGTGTCAAAAGTCTTTCACCGAGAAATCAAAGCTTACTCGCCACCAGAGAACACACACAAAAGAGAAACCTTTTGAATGTAACATTTGTGGAAAATCTTTCTCCCGCAAGGCATATCTTACTGACCACCAGAGAACACACACAGGAGAGAAACCATATGAATGTAAGATGTGTGGAAAATCTTTCACCAAGAAATCAAATCTTAATCTCCATCAGAGAACACATACTAGAGAGAAACCTTTTGAATGTAACATTTGTGGAAAGTCTTTCTACTGCAAGGCATATCTTCCTCTGCACCAGAGAACACACACAGGAGAGAATTCTTATGAATGTAAGATGTGTGGAAAATCTTTCACCAAGAAATCAAATCTTAATCTTCATCAGAGAACACATACTAGAGAGAAAACTTATGAATGTAACTTGTGTTGAAAGTCTTTCACCCATAAAGGAAACCTTACTGTGCACCAGAAAACACACACATTAGAGAGACCTTATGAATGTAACATGTGTGGAAAGTCCTTCTCTTGGAAGTCAAGCGTCAATGTCCATCAGATAATACACACAGGAAAGAAACCTTATGAATGTAACATGTATGGAATGACTTTCACCTGGAAGTCAAACCTCACTGTCCATCAGAAAACACACAGGAAAGAAACCTTATGAATATCATATTTGCGGAAAGATTTTCATCCAGAAGGTACAACTTACTATCCACCAGAGAGCACACACAGGAGAGAAATTTTATGAATGTGACCTATGTGGAAAGTCTTTCACCCAGAACATACACCTTTCTGTCCATCAGAAAAAAACCCACCAGACAGATATGTATGTAGGAGGCATGGAAATTCTTTCACCTGGAAGGCACACCTTAACATCCATCACAGAACACAAGGAGGGAAACCTTATGAATGCGACCATTGTGGAAAGACCTGGAGGTCACAGTTTAACACACATAAGTTGATTCACACAAATGAAATAACTTAGGATTGTACCAAATGGGGAAAGTCTTTGATCTGTAAGAAAATTGAAATTGCAATACAGAACAAATACAGGATAGAGACCTTATGATATAGCAGATGTGGAGTGCTCCAACTAGAAGACACAGCTCAGGGTTCATCACAGAACACACAAAACACACACACACACACACACACACACACACAAAGAGGAGAAAAATCATATGTAGAAATAATGGAAAGGTTTTCTAGAAAAAGTCATAACAGTAGTAAAGTCTTTCTTGGAGGGGTAACAATGCTCGATAGAAAATGTATTAATGACCTAACTCATATAATGGTATAGCCAATCTATACAGTATCTTTACAATAAAATGTATATTTAAAAATATGATGGATTAATAAAGACTAGAATCTCTGCATTTTGTCTTGGGGGAGAACCCCAAAGTGTCTTCAGTGCTTGCACTTTTCTTTAATTAATCACTGGTGATGAACAACTTGTGATTGATTCACTCTTAGCCCATTTAGTTGTTCTGCTGAGTGAGCTATAATAAAACACCAGTGTGGATGATGTGTTGCACCTGTGTTATCTCATAGAGGGCCAAAGTAGATATGATATTAGGGGAAATAATCAAGCACACAAAGATATTGATCAATCTCTCACAAAAATTGAAGTTAACCAAAAAATAAAACCATCTGCCACTTGAGCTACAGCATCACATGTAGACCCTGAGAAGATGGAAGGAAGGAGGAGGGAAGTGAGAGAGGGAAAGAGGAAGGGAAGCAATGAGGAAGAAGGAAGAAATAAACTATTCAAAAGAAGAATGTTTAACACACATGTGAGAATTATTCTTTAAGAGGTGGGCCTCAAGAAAAGTGGCTTTTACAAAAACCAAATTTTTGAATGTTTTCAAATTGAAAAAGAGGGTGTAACATTTTATAAATTGATTTAATAATTCAGTAATATTAAGTAAGGAGGTCAGGTGTGGCTGGTGCCCTATTGGCCACATAGTAGATGGTGGGGTCTGGCATCTTGTTTTCATGCAGGGGGAAGGAAATGCCCCATCCGTCACTTACCACCCAACTGATGGATGGGGCTGGATCCCTGCAAGCAGGCATGGGCATTTGGCTGATATATTACTCAAACCGATAGTCCAGTGCCTGGGACTGGGAATTTCCTGTAGACCTGCCTACTGCTTAGGCCCTATTTAGGCTGGCCCAGCAGTGGCACCAGATGCCATGCCACATGTCTCTGTAATCATGTCCTGTGTGCTGTCTCCTGGCTTTTCTCTGGTCATCATAGTGTCCCAATGCAGCACTCTCTTGGTGCTTATTGGTTTCTCGGTGCTGTTTTTATTCTCCGCCCCCCCCCTTTCTGTCCTATTTCCAAGCTGTCTAAGTGTATTTGTGGACTGCATGTCTTTGTTACAACAGGCTGCTTTCAGACTGCTAGCTGTGAAATAGACTCCAGTATTCCATCTTCCAAAATGTGGCTTCCAACAAATATACTGTCTACTTTTACAGAAACAGAAAGGTTGACCTAAATTTAGAATTTCTAGAGCCAAGATAGATGCCACTGTATAGTTATGTAATTAAAGATATCCTGGAGGCATTTAGAAAAAATTTCTGTTACATCAGAAAGAGCTTAATTAATAAACTAAGACCAAGGCCCCAGATCCTATATAAGCCATCATTCTAGATATGTCCAGAGCTGTTTGGTTACATGAAGAGCTCTACTTTCACACTTCCATGAAGAAATGGTTTTGTGCCAATATGAGGTGTTGAACTCAGGAACTGAGTTGAAGCCAGCCAGAACTGGCTTCAAAGGAGATTCTGTCATCTTGGCCTCCATAAAAGCTAGGAATCAAAGCATGAGCCCTGTGGGCTGTTCTGAAGAAATCTCTCTCTGGGAACAGGAGGTTTCCTTCAGTGCTTTGCTCAGGCTTCCTGTGGCTTCAAGAATTTCAGTATTTATTTCAATTGTTAAAAAATAACTCTTCTGCTGGGGGGGAGGGGGGAGGATTGAGTGGAGGGTGGAGGGGATGCTGGGAAGGGATATAAATAAAAAAATAATAACTCTTCTTTACAGTATTTTCACAATAAAAAAAGGAATCCTTAAATCCTGCCTATGATTCCATTTACAAGATAAGGACAGTGGACTTCACATTGCAAGATTTAGCTAGTTGATCGCTTAACCCCTTCCATCACACTGTTCACCCTTCTACTTTTTTGGGGTGGGGGGTCCGGTCTTGTGGCCTGAACTTTGAGCCTGGGTGTTGTCCCTCAGCTCTTCAGCTCAAGGCTTGCACTCTACCATTTGAGCCACAGTGCCACTTCCAGCTTTTTTTTTCTTTTTGCTTATGTGGTGCTGGGGAATCGAATCCAGGACCTCATGCATGCATGGCAAGTGCTCTAACACTGAGCCACCTTCCCAGCCCAATCCTTCTGCTTATCTACAGAGGCCTAGTAAAACAAATGGGATTGGGAGGCACCTGTGCCCTTGGCATTCCTATTTGTACCACACACACACACTATCCATTTGGGAATCGCTCATTCTCCCATGTTTACAAACTGTATGCTTTCTGAGAAGGGATGGTTCACAGACTGGAGTCCTACCTAGGCCTGTTATATACCTCAAATTATGAACCAACATACCACATTCATTTAAAGTATGCCTGATGATAACATATTTTATTAATGTTTTGTATTATTTTTGTTATTATCATTTGGCCAACACTTTGCTTGAATTCAGAATTAATGGGACTTAATGCTCACTGAATTGGTAAAGTACCCTTTCCTCTTTTAATTTCAGACCAGCAATTAAAAATGAGTAATTACACTCCCTGATGTGTGGAATCCTAACTATTGAGGAAGCTGAAATTAGATAGTTTTGTAGGCCATCCCATGCAAAAGCTTCATGAAAATGGTATCTTAGCCAATAAAAGCATGGCTCTGGTTATATGTGCCTATCTTTTTTGCTACTTGTGATATGTAATTATAAAATTAGTGTGTTGAAAGGACCAGGCAGAGAAGCAAGACCCTAAGGTGAAAAATCAGTGATACAAAAGGGCATCTGGTATAGAAGGTAAAGGAAGACTCACAAATTTTGCCCCTGAATTTAACCTGAGGACCAATAATAAGATACGTGTAACCAACACATCCTTCCAAATATTTAGTGGAAGAATTTGGGTGTGGTTTACCCAATGATAGGTAAACAGTCCTTTACCAAGTGACTGCAAAAGGACCTTTGCATATGGCTATATGATGTTATAAATTTTATATCCTGTTATGTGGATCAAGTTATTAAGACCTCCTGATCTAACAGGGCACTGGTGCTTCACATCGGGATTCTTACTTGCTCAAGAGTATGAGGTTTAAAGATCACAATTGAAAGGCAAACTAGGTAGGAATTGCTGTAAAATTGTTATGGCCAATTATCACCAAATTTCCCACAAGTAGTACTGTGAATGAAGTTTATAGACTGTCAACACTTTTGTTCCTTTATTACCAAAGCTCAGAGACAGTACCCAGGCCCTGAGTAGAAAGAACTCCAAGGCCAGGGAAGATATTTTGTAAAATGGATTTTTGGTCCTCCTGCAGAAAAGTTACCATTCTTGTTTAAGCCTAAAGTCCTCCATATGGTATAGTCATTGTCCTCAATTGAAGTTGATATTGAAATGTCCTATAGGCTAGGGTAATGATAGATTGTATGAATATTTTGGTTTATTTTGTCAAGTGAATCCACATGCACATACCTTTATGTTTCTGACTAGTTCTTAAGTCCTTGTAGATGTTCAAGATACTATGCAGGACAATGTGGTCCATGTCTGTAAAGTGCAGAATGAGACCTTCAAAGAGAGATCTCAACATATAAAATGTGGCCAAATATTTCAGTATACTTGAAACAGTATCATAAGAAAAGAAGTATCAAGTAGTGATGATTTAAGGTCCCAGAATACCAATATATTTGAATGAGAAGACTGATCTTGTGCTGTGTGCACATAGATGTAGGAGAAAACCTCGTTTCAATCTGAGCTGTTCAGATGAGTTTAAGCATTTTTGTTGTTTTTCCCTTTCTGATTGCACTTTATTTCAAGGCCACTCACAGGGGTGAATGAGAGGATATTTAGTTTCAGCTCATTCTAAAAGCTATGTCCTCAGAAGAGAAGTGGTGAACCATGACTTAGGTACATATTCACCCTAGACACAGTCACTAAGAGTGGGTTAAGATACACAAGTTTTCAGAATGTCAAGGGTCCTACCACACGGTTCATCCTGTAGCCCTTTTCAAAATTAGGCTTTAGAAGAGTTCTGCCTTTGTATGAAGATTTCAGCTCTAAATTAGATTATTTTCAATAGCCATTCAGTGAATGTTACTGGATAAAGTATACAAATAAAGTCATTTATTTTAGAGAAAATTCTGATATCATCAGCAGGGGCAGTTAATATGATTCAAAGTCAGGACCCTGAAGAGTCTGCTCTCCAGAGATCTAAGTATTTAACCAAGAACCTCCAATTCCCAATCAATCTTGATCACAATGAGACAAAAAGATGTTAGATAAACCCTTGTTTCTTCCACAGGCTAACCTGGAATGATGCACCTCAGATTGACTGGAAGGGGAAAGAAGCTGGAATACTGAGCACAGTGGGTACTGAACAAGGCTATCATAGGATTTTCACTAGACCCTAAGGGACCACCCAAATATCCCTTGTATTACCTTGAGCACTTATATTTTTATGTTTATCCAGCTCTAGGTCATTTTTCCTCCCATAATTAGCTTAACATTAAGTGTACATTTTTTCTGTTCCCTCAATGAATTGAGAAGTTCTTTTAAAATTCTCTTTCATTTTTCTGGATCACTTACACCCTTGTATGAAGTCCCTGTTATAGAGGTCTCAGTACTTTGAGTAGATGACTACCTGGAGCATCCACAGCCAACCATCTTTGCCTCACTTGTATATGGATTTGAGCAAAACCCAGCCAAACCTTAATATGTACATTTTAACTTAAATATTTGTTACTAAAAGTTTGATGTGGAGACTTCATCTGATGTGGTGGAAGTTGGTTGGGCTCATGGTCTATGCCAGAACTCAAAATGGAAGGTACAGGAAAGAAAAGTTTGGTAAGGAGCCAGCTGAGGAGAGGAGGGCAGTGCCAAAGTCTTCATGTAATAGGCAAACCTGGCAAGCCCCTTTGGACAGGAGTGAGAAGCCTAGAGCAGGGTATGTGCTACCCATCAGTCCACCACCAGCACAGCATGGCACCTGCAGCATGGGCCAAGGTGTACACATGTTTCCTGCAGGACTGACTGTTGACACAGGGACCTGTCAGATAAGTCAGTGGCCTAATGTAATAGTCTTGTCCTATGTAGATGATACAATTACTTGTGGATTAGAATAATTGATAGTAAAACATTGTTAGATGCACTAGTAAAAATTCTTCAGGATATGTGTGAATGTGTGTGTCCTAAGAAAAAAAAAGAAATTGAAAAGTAGTCTGGAGAGAAGTTCAATGACCAGTGTGGGACTTGAGTGCACAGCAAAATAGATCCATTACTATCACAACAAATAGGTGAAAAGGAAGAGTTTCGTTCACTTATTTTTACCAACCCTTACAAATCCCATTGTGTTCAAAATAATAAGAACAGAAATGTATGTGTTGATGCTTAATGTTGTACAATAGCTAGTTTATAAATGACAGCAGAGGCCTAGGGTCTCTTCTGTGTGGGGTCCGTGAACTCTCTGGAAAGGAGGACAATACTATTGAAAGTAAACTTATGTCACTTGTTAGTTTGTCTTTTAAATTCCAGAGGAAGCATTGATTAATTTAAATGAGCAGACTTTTTGTTTTGCTGGTGCTTAGGCTTGAACTCAGGGGTCAGGTGCTGTCCCTGAGCTGCTTTTGCTCAAGGGTAGCACTCTACCACTTGGGCCACAGCACCACTTCTGACTTTTTCAGTGTATGAGAACCTGAGGAATAGAACCCAGCTCCTCATTCCTGCGATGCAAGCACTGTACCACTTAGCTAACTTCCCTGTCCTATATTCAGACTTTTAATGTTAAAAGAAGAAAGAATAGGTTGCTATGTAGTATCCACTTTCCATGTGCAAGTCTGAAGGCTCAACCCCTCAAAGTGAAAGGAAGAAAGTAGAAAATGGAGTGACAGGAAGTATTCAGTTACAACTACAAAGCAAAATATATGAACAAAGGCATGAGCAAGTAATTAGGTTTTTGTTTGTTTGGGATTGTTTCTTTTTTTTCTTTCAATTGTTAGCTATGGGTTTAAACTCAGGGAGGCCCTGGCATATTCCCTATGCTTTTCACTAAAGGCTGGCATGCTACCACTTCCAGCCAGAATGTCACTTCTAGTTTTCTGGCTTTTAATTGGTGATAAGTTACAATGAATTTTCTGCTGATGTGGTGCTGTGGAATGGAACCCAGTGCCTCATGTATGCAAGGCAAGCACTCTACCACTGAGCCACACTCCCAGCCCTGCCTCCTTTCTTAAAACAGTGTGGTTGGGGCTGGCAATGTGGGTTAGTGATAAAGTGCTTGCCTAGCCTGCATCTAGCACTAAGTTTGGTATCTCAGTACCTAATAAACAACAACAGCCCCCAAATACCCCTAGAAGCACTGGTGCTGTAGCTCAAATGGTAGAGTGGTAGCCTTTGGTAGAGTGCTTGCATTGCATGCATGAAGTCATGGGTTCCATTCCTCAGCTCCACATAAGCCAAAAAATCCAGAAGTGGTGCTGTGGCTGAAGTAGTAGAGTGCTAGCCTTGAGCACAGTCAAATTTGAGTCTGGTGTTGTTTGTCTTTCACACTAGTGCTGGAGCCACAATTCTATTTTGGCTTTTGTTTTGGGATATATTCTGTGTTTCTGTGCCCAGGTTGGTTTCAAGCCTGCCTCTTCTGATCTCATCTTTTAAATGTAGGATTACAGGTGTAAGCCTTTGGACCATAACATTTCCAAAAAAAAAAAAGATTCGAGTTCATGGGAAGTGTCATTTTTTTTCTAAGGAAAACTTCAACTTCATTATATGTAACTCAAGAGCTAATTTTATTCTCATTCTTTAAGAAGGTAAATCAGTAGTTGGACACAAGTTCTAAGCTATGATCCACTAATAGTAGACTGACTTCCCATACTTTGGTAATTACTGTAGGTGGATCTACAGTCTAGAATAGAACATACATTACTACTGACTCTATGCTCTGGAAATCAGTAGGTGAAAGTATGTATTTGTAAGCCCAACCTGATGCAGGGTTTAGTGCTTCAATCTACGAATCCTAGATACTCCGGAGGCTGACATCTGAAGGTTTCAGTTTGAAACCAGCAGCTGTAGAAAAATGACCATGAGACTCTTATCTCCAATTAACCATTCAAAAACTAGAAATGTAGCCAAGACTCAAAGTAGTAGAATGCTAGCTTTGAGCAAAAGAGCTGAGTTCAAGCCACACAGTTGGCAAAATAAACACAAAGCTGGATGCTACTCCACCAAGGAGCTGTTAAGAATTGAGAAACCATGAGCTGTGAAGGTGGTTCAGTGGTAGAGGATTTGCCTTCCATGAATGAGGCCCTATGTTCGATTCCTCAGCACCACATAAGCAGAAAAAAAAAGCCGGAATTTGCATTGTGGCTCATGTGGTACAGTGGTAGCCTTGAGCTGAAGATCTGCCTGACAGCTCCCAGGCCTAGTTTAGGCCCCACAACTGCACCCCCACCCCCCAAAAAACAATTGAGAAACCAGATTTAGGAGCAACCTTGTGAACAGGATATCTGCGACTTTACATTAATGATGACCCAGCAAGAGCAATAGTTCTCCACTATTTTGTATTCACAGGGCACTGTATTCCTAAACCTAAATTGATTGTGATGATGGAGCAAGGTGCAGATCCATGGATAAGAGAAGGCTCAGACAACAATTTTACAGGTGAGTTAAAACATCTTGAATGGTGATGATGGGTCCAGAGCCCAGTTGGTCTGTTTATCTTGAGCTGTACAGAGCAATAGTATTCCTAATGCCCCTGAGTAATGTATGGCAGAGAACTAGATGATCCTTTGTCTCAAGGAAATGTCAATCCAGAATTCACGTGGAGACAAACTGAATATGGTGTGCTAGTGTAGTTAATTTTAGCAATTCTCTTTGTATTTAGAGAAGTCATTCTTCAAGAGAAAAAGACAATAAGAAATGTACAAAAAGAGATCTCATTTTCTTTTAAACTAGTATTATGCAAGTAGGAGGAAAATAGGAGAATGGTAGTGCTGATCTTCTCTGATCAGGACAATATCTTGTGAATTGTGCTGGGCAGAGTGAGATACAGAATGTAAGCATTAAAAGTACATAGATGAATATTTTCAGTAAATATTTTCTAGAAAAAAATAGAAAAATCTGAAATACAGAAAAACATTATTTTACATTGTAAAATGTCAGTACTACATTCATAGTACATTGCAGAGAGAAGTTTCTATTCTGCAGAAAACAATGCTTTGATATTTGAAAATCTTTTAACAGTTACAATGTGAGAAAATACCTTTACAGTAAGGAATTTATGGATCTCATTTTTGTTTTTGTCTATTTTTCTGTTATACATTTTAGATGCCCAAGAAATCGAGGATGTGATTAGCACCTGTCAGGAAAGTCACAATAAATATCTCCATGAAGTAGCAGTCATGAATAGTAACCCAGGGGAGGAAAAAGTGAGACTTATAAGAAGTTTTAATTTGAGCTCAAAATAGAAGTCAGAACTGATTAAGAATAATGGGAACTCCTTAGGCATGAGGACAGAAAAGGTCACTGGGTGTCAGAAAATGAGTGTTTTCAGTGAACCTGGTAAGATTTGTGCTGTATATAGTCCTCATGTGTCTTCTGTAGTTGAAGAATATAAACAACGTAAAAGGTCTTTCACTGAGAAGACACACCTTATTGTCCCTCACAGAACACACACAGGAAAGAAAGCATATGAAAGTAAAATGTGTGGAAAGATTTTCACCAGTAAGGCATACCTTAATGTCCACCAAAGAAGACACACAAATAGAAACCTTTGGAATGTAACATGTGTGAAATGTCTTTTACCTCGAAGTCAAACTTTACTCTCCACCAGAGAACACACACAGGAAAGAAACCTTATGAATGTAACAAGTGTGGAAAGTCTTTCACCTGGAAGTCAAACCTCACTGTCCACCAGAGAACACACACAGAAGAGAAACCTTATGAATGTAACCTGTGTGAAAATTCTTTCTCCAAGAAAGCATGCCTTACTATACACCAGAGAACACATACTAGAGAGAAACATTATGAATGTAACATATGTGGTAAGTCTTACACCCAGAAATCAAAGCTTACTGTCCACCAGAGAACACACACAAAAGAGAAACCTTTTGAATGTAACATTTGTGGAAAGTCTTTCACCTGCAAGGCATATCTTACTGACCACCAGAAAACACACACAGGATAGAAACCTTATGAATGTAATGTGTGGAAAGTCTTTCACCCAGAAGTCAACTCTCACTGTCCATCAGAGAATACACACAGGAAAGAAACCTTATCAATGTAACATTTATGGAAAGTCTTTCACCTGCAAGTCAAATCTTACTGACCACCAGAGAACAAACACAGGAGAGAAACCTTATGAATATAATATGTGTAGAAAGTCTTTTACCCAGAAGTCAACTCTCACTGTCCATCAGAGAAGACACACAAGAAAGAAACCTTATGAATGTAATGTGTGTAGAAATTCTTTCACCCAGAAGTCAAACCTTACTCTCCACCAGAGAAGACACACAGGCAAGAAACCTTAAGAATGTAGCCTGTGTGGAAAGTCTTTCACCCAGAAGTCAAACCTTACTGTCCACCAGAGAACACATACAAGAAAGAAACCTTATGAATGTAACCTGTGTGGAAAGTCTTTCACCCAGAAGTCACACCTTACTGTCCACCAGAGAAGACACACAGGCAAGAAACCTTTTGAATGTAACATGTGTGAAATGTCTTTTATCTGGAAGTCAAACCTTACTGTCCACCAGAGAACACACACAGGAGAGAAACCTTAAGAATGTAACATGTGTGGAAAGTCTTTCACCCAGAAGGAACACATTACTGTCCACCAGAGAACACACACAGGAGAGAAACCTTATGAATGTAACATGTGTGGAAAGTCTTTCACCAAGAAGTCATACCTTACTGTCCATCAAAAAACACACACAGGAAAGAAACCTTATGAATGTCATATGTGTGGAAAGTATTTCAGCCAGAACTACAAGTTACTGTCCACCAGAGAGCACACACAGGAGAGAAATTTTATGAATGTAAGCTATTTGGAAAGTCTTTCACCCAGAACATACACCTTTCTGTCCATCAGAAAAAACCCACCATGCAGAAATGTTATGTATGTAGCAGGCATGGAAATTGTTTCACCTGGAAGGCACAACTTAACATCCATCACAGAACACAAGAAGAGAAACTTTATGAATGCAACCAGTGTGGAAAGACCTGGAGGTCACAGCTTAACACACATAAGTTGATTCACACAAATGAAATAACTTAGGATTGTACCCAATGGGAAAGTCTTTGATCTGTAAGAAAATTGAAATTGCAATTCAGAACCAAAACAGGATAGAGACCTTATGATATAGAAGATGTGGAGTCCTCCAACTACAAGACACAGCTCACGGTTCATCATAGAACACACAAAACACACAGACACAGACACAGACACACACACACCCTCACACACAAAGAGGAGAGAAATCCTATGTAGGAAAAAAAAATGGAAAGGTTTTCAAGAAAAAGTCCTAACTCAGTTTGCATCAGAGAACAGATACAGGTGAGAAAATACAAATTAATAATTGTGGAAAGTCCTTTACCAAGTAGTCATGGATCCAAGTTCATAGGACACACACAGCAGAGTAATCTTAAAAATATTACAAATGTGGAAATCCTTTGATCAGAAAGGAATACCTCATGTTCATCAGAGAACTGACTCATAGGAGAAAAGAAAGTAGTGAATAGAACACATGTGACATGACTTTCAATCAGAACTGAGTCCTCACCATATATGAGAGCATAGACAGGAAAGAAATTATGACCATAGAAAAGATTTTGCCAGAAGTCTCATCTGTACAGATATCAGAGACCTGGACACATGACAGAATCTCTGTAAAAATAAACATGAGAGGAAGTCTTTCAACCAGAAGCCAACCTTCAGCAAATATTAATTAGAACATTCACCCAGGAAAGAAGCCCAACCTAGGAAAATCTTTGTCAGAAAACCTCTGTAAATTGTACAGAGAAATCCTTCATGGCAGAGGTAAGCTAGGTGTGAAGGGAAACCATTCTTTACTCTTCAGCTTTTTTTGAGCCAACATTTCTCATCCTTTCATCTTGTTGAGTGGGGATGGTGTCCTTCAATATTATCCAAAGCAGGTGGAAATGTATTCATGACCTAATTCATATAATTGTATAACCAATTTATACAGTATCTTTACAATAAAATATATATTCTAAAAAATATGGTGGATTAATAAAGACAAGAGTATCAGGATTTTGCCTTGGGGGAGAACCTCAAAATGGCTTCAGTGCTTGCTCTTTTCTTTAATTAATCACTGGTGATGAACAACTTGTGATTGATTCACTCTTAGCCCATTTATTTGTTCTGCTGAATGAGCTATAATAAAACACCAGTGTGAAGGATGCGTCGCATCTGTGTTATCTCATACAGGGCCAATGTAGATATGACATTAGGGGAAATAATCAAGCACACAAAGATATTGATTAATCTCACAAAAATTGAAATAAACAAAAAAATACTATCTTCCACTTGAGCTACAGCATCACTTTTAGGCCTCAGAAGAAGGAAAGAAGGAAGGAGGGTTACAGTTACATGAGCAAGGTAATGAGTACAATTCCTATTGAGCATTGTTACCCCCTCCATTGTTTTCCCCCTACCATCCCTTCCCTCCCTACCTTCCCTGAGGTTCTTGTTTTTTTAAATTGTGATTAAGTGATTACATTATTTCCCAAATTTCACAGTACTGTCCTTCACTTATTTTTACCTACCTTGACAAAGCCCATTTTGTTCAAAATAATAAGAACAGAAATGTATGTGTTGATGCTTACTGTTGTACAACAGCTACTTTACAAGTGACAGCAGAGGCTCAGAGTCTCTTCTCTATGCGGCCCCTGCACTCACTGGAAAGGAGGACAGTAGTATTGAAAGTGAACTAAAGTCACTGGTACATTTGTCTTTTAAATTGCAGGGGAAGCATTGACTAAATGAGCAGACGTTTTGTTTTGCTGGTCCTTAGGCTTGAACTCAGAGGCCAGGTGCTGTCCCTGAGCTGCTTTTGCTAAAGTGTAGCATTCTATCACTTGAGCCACAACACCACTTTCAGGTATTTCTGTGCATGTGGACCTGAGGAATAGAACCCAGCTCCTCATTCATACAATGCAAGCCCTGTTCCACTTCGCTACCTTGCTTGTCTTATAAGCAGACTTTTTATGTGAAAAGAAGAAAGAATAGGCTGGTATGTAGTATCCTCCTTCCATGTACAAGTCCCAAGGTTCAATCTCCCAAAGTGAAAGGAAGAAAGTAGAAAATGGAATGATACGAAGCATACAGTTACAAGAACAAAGAAAAATAGAAGAACAAAGGCCATGAGCAAGTATTAGGTTTTTGTTTGTTCATGATTGTTTCTTTTTTCTTTTAATTGTTGATTGTGGGGTTTAAACTCAGGTGGGCCTGGCATATTCCCTATGCTTTTCACTAAAGGCTGGCATGCTACCACTTCCAGCCAGAATGTCACTTCTAGTTTTCTGGCATTTTAATTGGTGATAAGTCACAATGAATTTTCTACTGATGTGATGACTGTCATTTTAGCCTAGCTACTGAGGAGGAAACTGAGGTCTGGAAGCCAGCCTGGATAGACAACTCAAACTAAGCATCTAATGAACAGGTTAGAGGTATGGCTCAAGTGATAGTGCCAACAGTGAGTGAGTAAGTTGACTGACTGTGAGACCTTCAGTTCAAGCTCCAATAGTAGCTCAAGAAAACCATGAAGTATGTGGATTACATGTGTTTCTAAGTTAGAAACCTAATTGTAGTGAGACTAGCAAGTCTTCATCTCAGATATAAAGGGAAAAGAAGATGACTGGAGAAGGTAGGGAAGGGAAGCAAAGGTCAGGGAAAAGAAGGAAGAAGAGAAAACAAGAGAGTAGTGGAGAGGAGGGGAACAGAGGGAAAGGGAAAAGAAAAGAAAAGAGAAGGGGAGGAATACTTCATGACATCAGATTTGACAGTAACTGGTCTGGGAAGATTGCTCAGTGGTAGAGAGCTTGCTTAGCATGCATGAGGCCCTGGGTTTGAATCCTCAGCACCACATAAGCAAAAATGTTAGAAGTGTTCTTTTGGTTCCGTTTGTAATGTACTCTCCTTGAGCTGAAGAGCTGAGCAAAAGTACCCAGGTCCACAGTTCAGGACCCACGACTGAGGGAAAAAAAAGAAAGCAAGATTTGACAGTAACCCCATAAATAGAACCCCAAAAGTACATCATGTTAAAAACAAAGAAACAAACAAACAATGTGAATCTCTGGTGGATCACACCTGTAATCTTATGTACTGAAGAAGGTGAGATCTGAAGATTGGGTCACAAAGTCAGCCTGGGCAGGTATAGCTGTGAAACTCTTACTTGCAGTAAATCACCAGAAAACCAGAAGTGGTGCTGTGGCCAAAGTGGTAGAGTGCTAGTCTTGAACTTAAGAGCTGAGGGACAGTGTTCAGGCCCAGAGTCCAAGCCCCATGTCCTACAATATATAAATAAGTAAATAAGTAAGTAAGTAAAAAAATAAATAAATGAGTAATAAATACAAACGAAAACCTTGTATGTTGAAAAACACTACCAATAAAGGAAAAAAGCATGGTATGAGAGAAGTATTTGCATATATGTCTAAATGGCTTTTTAACCAATATGAATTAGAAAATATAAGGATAATCATTCTAGAAACAACTACACAAAAAAATCTAATTTTAAAATGGGAAAAAGATTGAAGACACTTTTCTAAAAAGGGCATACACATGTAGTACATTAAAATATAAAAGTAGTTTAATATCACTAGTCATGAGAATAATTCAAATCAAAATTCTGATAAAATAACTATTTTATACATGCTAGTATGGATATAGTTTTTTTAAAAAAACAACAAAAACACTCTCAAAGTCTAAAAAAAGCTAGGAAAGATGTGACAAGAATGTGAACTTTGGTGCATTTCCCTTGGGTATACAAAACTATCAAAGATGAAGCCAGTCTCCCGTGGCTCACACCTGTAATCATAGCTAGTCAGATGGCTGAGATTTGAATCATGGTTCAAAGCTTTTATTGGCAGGAAAATCTTTGAAATTCTTATCTCCAATAAAGCCACCAGAAAACCAGGTAGCTCCATTGGTAGAGCGCTAGCCTTGAGCTAAAGAGCTGAGGGAGTGTGTTCAGGCCCAGAGTTCAAGCCCCTTGATCGACCAAACAAACAAACTATCAAAGATGGTATGAAGAGTCCTAAAAAGAACTAAATATAGAATTATATAGGAATATGGTCCAGCATTTCTATACTTGTATGCAACAGCAGATAAAGCAGGGAGTACAATAAATGCTTGGAGAATAACTTTTCAAAATCTACTCACAATAAGGAAAACATTGAAGCATGTAAAACAATAAATGTGTTCAAAGGAAGAAAACTTTACTACATTTTATGGTAGGGATGGACTTTAAGTAAAATAAGCTAAATAAAAGACACCAGTCATAAAGGAACAGCCATGGTATAATTGCCCTTACTAAGCTTCCAAGGATCAACGAAGTTGTGGAGCCCAAATATAGGATGATTCCAGAGAGTGGGATAGAGAGGAACAGGAGCTGCTTATTCAATGATTAAACATCTTCACAGATGGAATATAAAAAGTGTTGTAGATGAATGGATGGAATGGCCTCACAACAGTGTGGCCCAATGTTTTATCAATGAACTGTACACATAACAATGGCTAATGTAGCCACACACAGTCTGAAACACAACTATTCTCTCTGGACTTGGGAAACTCAAGAAAGATTAGTTGCCAGCCTAGGCTACATAAGAAGATGAAGAGTTTGCTGGAGGTGGGGGGGGGAGCATAGTCGAGGATATGGGGGGGGGGCTGGGATGGTAGGGGAAAAGCAAAAAGGAGGAGCCAAAAATGCTTAATAAGAAATGTACTCATTACCTTGCTCATGTAAGTGTAACCCCTCTGTATGGTATTTTCACAATAAATAAACTTATTTAACAAAAAAGAGCTTGCTGCACTACATAGCAAGACCTGTCATCAAAAGGAACATGGAAAAATCAAATTTTGGATTCTGTGAAGACATATGGGTGACAAACATATCTATTTTACCTACTAAAATAACAAACAAACTGAAAGTGTTTGAACACATGCTAAAACAGTTGGAAATTAGTTGGAAATACACACTACAAATAGCATTAATAACAAACACACATGGACAAAAAGTACAAATTATTATAATCTGTGTAGGTTTTGCAGATGATTTCACTGACTATTGCTCAAATGTGTCACATATTCCTGAACCATTTCTTCCACTAGATTCCAAAGCATACATTGCCACACATGCTATTTAGTATTGAAGTTCCAAATATTAAAGTTTACTATTTAGCAAATGTATGTCAGATTTTGCCATTAGTGATATTTCAAAATGATATTTTCACAACCAGCTTCTATCTTATAATGTCAGTGAATACAAATATGCAAGCAGAGCAAGAAGAGAAAGGAAAACTGCAGGAACCACATCAAATGAGGTTAAACCAGAGAAAGATAATAGAATCTTGGAAACTCAAATTTTTTTATGTTTAGCAACAATTTTTCTGTATAATGAGTGAGAAAAATGTCAATTTTAAGAGCCATGTCACCAAAAGAAAAGTGATCAGTAAGAAAATCTACTTCCCAGATAAACCATTTGAAGAAAAGTAAAATTAAGAGAAAAATGGAGGAAAGAGAAGCTGAGAGAATGAAAGAGAAAAAGAGACAGAGAGAGAAATCAACAATGAGAGAAGAAAGAGAGAAATAAAGCTAGTGAAGCCACATGTTGGTGGCTCATGCCTGCAATCCTAGCTAGTCAGGAGGCTGAGATCTGAGCATAGAGGGTCAAAGCCAGCTCAGGCAGGACCAGCTGTGAGACTCTTATCTCCAATTAACCACTAGAAAAGTAGAAGTGGTGATGTGGCACCAGTGGTAGAGTACTAGCCTTGAGCTGCAGAGTTTAAGTATAGCACCTAGGCCCAGAGTTCCAGACCTTCAACTGAAAAAAAAAAAACAAAGGAAGAAGGGATGGTAAAGGGAAACAAAGGAGGAGGCAACAATGTGAGATAAGAAATGTACTCACTATCTTGCCCATGTAATTGTAACCTCTCTGTATGGTATTTTCACATTAAATAAATGTAATGCAAAAGACAGAAAGCTAATAAACATGAAAAATAGAATGAATTGGGAAAATAGGTAAGAGAACTCCTATGAGAGCACCATAGACAAAAACAGAGATTTCTATAAATACCATCAAACTCAGCCTAAGTTTCAAGTAAAACAAAGACCACAAAGCAGTCCAAGAATATTTACAGGGATTAATTGAAGTACTTAAAGCTCACTCGGTCCTGTAGAATATTTGAAGTTATGTTTGACCACACTATTTCAGCAAATCCAGTAAAATTTCATTAGGATAGTTTACTATTACATATGAGGATGTGATGTCTGAGCAGTTGCTAGCCATCCTTCACCTTCTATGAGAAGTCATCTCCTAGGTGTCACTGAATCACATAACTAGTGGGACAACTTTCTCTCACACTAGAAAAAGTAGAAACAAGCATACGTGCACTTAACTTGGAATGTCAGATTTTATAATCTGCTAAATCTCCAAGCCATCTTTAGTTTTTTTTTTTTTTTTCGGCTGTGGGGCTTGAACTCTGGGTTTCTGCACTGTCTCTGTGCTCTTCAGCTCAAGGTGAGCGCTCTACAGCTTGAGCCACAGCGCCACTTCCCTTTTTCTAGTGGTTTATTGGAGATAAGAGTCTCACAGACTTTCCTGCTGGGGCTGGCTCTGAACCCTGATCCTCAGCTCTCACCTCCTGAGTAGCTTGGATTACAGGTGTGAGCCACCGGCGCCTGGCTACATCTTTAGCATTTTTAGAAACATGTTCCTGAAGCTGAATCTTTTTTTTTCTCTTCATCCATCTTGGACACCATTAGGTTCATAATGGAATGTCAAACAAAGTGAAAAATAAAAGAATCTCACTACAGATCCTTTCATGCTTTCGTGCTGTTGACAATGAATAAAGATTCAAGAACCATGGCTAGGAGTGAAGGCAAATAAGGGAGTCAGAAAAGAACCTGTGTGATTTTACCCTAGATGTTCCTGCTCAAAACATGATATGTGGGCTGGAAAAGCCTTCCTATGGGAGAAGAATCATTCCTGTCTTAAGAAGAGCCTTAAAGTGTCCACTAAAGACATATGCATGGGGGCTGGGAAAGTGGCTCAGTGGTAGAGCACTTGCCTTGCATGCCTAAGGCCCTGGGTTTGATTCCTCAGCACCACATAAGCAAAAAGAAAAAAGCTGCAAGTGGCGCTGTGGCTCAAGTAGTAGAACGCTAGCCTTGAGCTGAAGAGCTAAGGTACTGGGTCCAGGCCCAGAGTTCAGGCCCCAAGACCAGACTCTCCCCCCCCCAAAAAAGAACAGAAAAAAAACTAAAGCTCCTACAAAAGATTGTTGAAAAATTGAACCCAAAAAAGGAACACATGCCACTTGTTCACTAAAAGTAATTATAACTGAAATACACCTAGGGATATATAAACTATTTTTCTATTAATGTAAAGATATCTTAGGACTCCATTGAGTATTTTTACTCTACCTCATTTATTTACATATTCAAACACATGTATGTTATGAACAGTATTTTCACACAAAGTTATAGAGATAAAATATATACAACCCATATTTTTGTTTTATAATATTTCAGTAATGCTTGTCATATGGCACATTACCCTTTATGCAAATAATTAGCATACCCTGGTACAATGACTTGCAATTTGAGTTTGATCCTGCTTTGGCCAAAGGTACATCAGTACTGATGAGATAAACACAGATTGAGAAGTCCCTCACTTTCCTAAGTAGTCATATTAAGAATCATGTCCATTCTGCTAGAGATACAGGGCCTAATAAAGATGCAACATAAAATGCTGGTCAGAGGAGTGACAAAATCCCAGTCAACCATCCCCAGCCAAGGCACCAGTAGATTGAAGTCTTCTATGTTACTAAACAATATTAACAGAAAAGACACCCCAAAATGTAGATCCATCATAATTAAAACCAACAAATTATATCCCTATGTGCTTTTGCTTGTACTTTTTGGTTGATTACACAGATTGATTATGCAGATGTAATTTTTACAATTACATAAAATGGTAATTGTTAATATAAAATACATGACCTTTACAGTGACATATACAAAAAGTGAAAATCTATTCTGTATACATCATTGAGGTTGTTTCTGATCAGAAAGACAATAAGAATTCTTCAAAAGCAATACTTGCACATTACTACTGGGTTTTTCTATCACAAGAATGTTTTCTTACTTTGAAAAACTTAAAAGAATTTATTATAGACTAAGTGTTCACATTCACGATACTTAAGATCAGGAGTGTTACAGATTTCAAGGTGGGGGCATTTTCTGTGTGTTTTTGGATTTGGACTGTCCTCACACACATTAGTGACTGAACATCCTGCCTCAAAATTTTCAAGTATATACATGTATAGGAAATCTCTCTCATTTTTTTTTGTCAGTGTGGGGCCTGAACTCTGAGCCTGGGCACTGTCCCTGTGACCTTCAGCTCAAAGCTAGCACTCTACTACTTGAGCCACAGTACACTGCTGGCTTTTTCTGCTTATGTGGTTCTGAGGAATCAAACCCAGGGCTTCATTCATGCAAGGCAAGCACTCTACCACTGAACCACCTGACAAGCCAGTCTCTCTCATTTTAAGTGATGTAAAATAGGCTAATTATATTAGTGGAGAAATTGTAATTTGTCAGAACAGACACATCAATTGGAGTATATCTGTGCCAGCAGCATTTTGAAAGTTTCAAAAGCCATAGGAAGTGCAGAAGATGAAAAGAGGATCAATATGTTTATATAAGACATTTTCAAGGAATGTTTACCATTCATTGGCTTCAATTCACAAAAAGCAAGATTATAAAGTCACATGGTTGAGTACCAGAATCTCTAGGGTTAGGAGTATAAACGCACAACCCCTGACTCTCCTTGTCTCGAAACTCAGTGGTTTGTGAGCCAGTTTCTGGCACCTAAAGGAACAAGTCCTAATGGCAGCACAAACCTATGAGCCCATAAAATACCATCCACCCCAGAATGGGGAAAGATGGGAAGGGCAGACTCTGGCTAGGAGCCTCAGCTCGATTCCAGTTACACTTCCCAAGTTCCCCTGAAAAAGAAAAGCTGGGCTTTTACCTCTTGGCTCTGAATATGGAGTGCAAAGCTGTACTTCACAGCACTTCTAGCAGCAAATGAAATATTGTGAGACCAATTAAAAACACAAATGTATTTGGAGCACTGCATAATTTGGCTTTTTAATTCTTAGTTCTTTTAGTATAATTGAGGTTATGAAGCTACGTAGTTTTTATTTTTGTTTTTGTTCAAAAAGTACGTTCTGCTGAATGTAAATTAAGTCTCTGTTTTTCCTTAAAGTTTTGAATATCTCCCCTCTCAGTTTACAAAGGTATTTGCAGCTGGGTGCCAATGGCTCATGCCTGTAATCCTAGGTACTCAAGAAGCTGAGATATGAGGATCCCAGTTCAAAGCCAGCCTGGGCAGGAAAGTTCATAAGCCTTATCTTCAACTAACTACCAAAACAATGGAAGTGGCCTTGTGGCTGAAGTGGTAGAGAGCTCACTTTGAGCTGAAAAATGCAGGGACAGCGCTAAGGGTGGGTTCGAGCTACAAGATCGACCAAAAAAAAAAAAAAAAAGTACTTGCAGACAGTAAACTGATTAATTCTGGCATCATCTTCTTGTGCTCTAATATATATACTGGAATAAAATAACAGAATTTAAAGACAGATATACTTTATAATCTTTGAATTAAATTGATTTGTCAAATTCTACTCATTACTTTCCCAGAAACTCCCAAATTCCATCTATAAAATTTTAAGGAGTTTTTGGTTATTTGTGTCTGAAATTTGCCTTTCCTTATAAAGTTTTCCCCTTGTTTTGTTGTTGGTCCTGTGGCTTGAACTCAGAGCTTGGGCACTGTCTGTGAGCATTTGCTGTGCTCTACTTGCCTTTCTTTTATTAATTGCTTTAGGGGAGTAGTGAAAAGTTTCCTCCCAGGGGTTTCTTAGAAAATGGTACTCCTCCTCCAAGACTCTTCAAAAAAATGGTTGTCTAGGTAGATCAGGATGAATGGGAGGAGGTAGAGTTCAGGGCAGGTCTATGTTCATGTGAAGCTTGATTACTTGCTCCAAACCAGTTTGTTTTTACTTTTCTGTTTTGCATATCCTATTTTGTTTTGATTTTCTACCTCTTCTGTGACCCTAGAAGGTCCTGTCAGCAAGTCTAGGTCACATATCTAGAGGTCTTCAGACTTGTTTTCCCAGACTGTATCTATTACACTGTGGAATAAATCTTTTGCCTCCCTCCCTCATATCAGACATCCTAAGCTTGTCTCTTAAGGGTTTGTTGTGATTGTTGATGATCCTTTCCCCACATCATGACTGGGAAGGATTGTGTAGGAAATTTTCATGCCTGATATTCAGTCCTCCAGTGTAAGGGTTTTCCATCCCTCTTTTAGTGGACCTGAGCTATTCCTCATGAAAATGGAGATCATGAGGCACATTTGGATGTATAGACGGCAACATTGGAGCACCTATAAAATATGAAGGAAAAATAATTCTTTCTTTCTGTAAAAGTTAAAAGTAAGTTCTTGAGAGGCAAGGACATAAGGATCAGGCAAAAATGGGTGCTTCCTAGGCTAGCTGTGTCCCATAGTTGTCCTTGTTCTTGGTTACATTTTTCAAACATTCATTTCTATGTATTATGTTTATTGTATTGGTATAAATATAATTTACTTCTTACATTATTTTTGAATTGTTCATTGCTCACAGATGTAAGTCTCATTATTATACAAATATTATATCCTCTTACTTCATTGATCACAGTTATTGACTATTGCAGATCCTGAGGTAGAAGGTAAAAATATGTAAGGTATTCAGGGATAGATTATGAGTCTGACTTCCTTTGGAAGAAAAGGTGAAACAATGGAAAAAGATGGAGCTTATGCATAACACTTGCAAAATTTCTTTGGCAGGAGATGTGGTGCATCCTTCTTTGGTTCTACTATGCCCAGCGATTCCCATGGTTGTGATGATCCATCCTCCTGGAGGGCCTGTGGATTTCACATCTTGTCCACTGTTCTGGTGGTAGGAGTCTCCCAGTATGTATGGTAGGACTGGTCTCAGAGGAGTGAGGTGATCAGTGGTACCTTGCTGGCTCCGATGTTCATCAGTTTGTGTGGACATCCTCACCCTGACATCTTGAGCCTGGCTGTTGCCATGAGGCCTATTTGAACTAATGCCTCTCACCATGCCATACATCTGTTTCAGAGACCTGTCCTGTTTCATGGTTTTGTATCATTTACTGTGCAAGCTTGTGTTATGCATCCATACATGCTAGTAGTTGGGCTGGATATGGTTTTCAAGGGTGGGGTGGTGATTCATGCCTTTTGCAGGAACAATTGTGTTCTCACTAACTGCATGAGTAATCCTAGCTTACTATGCAATCCCCTTAACTTACATTGCATGTTCAGTTGATAGAACCATGATATAATAAGTTTGGGTCTCTGTTTGCTATTGAGGTTCAGAGGACTCAGCCATTGCTTCAGATTTTGGGGAATATTGGTTGTCCTCATTATTGCTACCCTGACTCTTCTTCCTAGCACTCCTGCTTCTCCTATGATCCTTGTAGAAAAAATATATATAGCACAACATGTTAATACTTTAGTTTGAAACGTTTCTGGTACCCTTGGGATGCATATGGGAATAGATAAAATGATTGTGGTATGTTTTATGATTTAGAAACAGCAATGATGTATGTTGATAATCACATAGACCTGCTAAACACCCAGTTAAAATGATGTGTCATGCTAATTGTCAGTACATCTGTGTTATCCCTCTTAAATATGATGGAAATATGATTTGGACCAATATCCAGTGACATATTTGAGGAATCTGGCCCTCTGATAATTTGAACTTAGACATTATGCAGCTTCAGGGTCAGATATTTGGTATTGGTCACTCCACCATGCAGGCTTAGCTGTATCAGTTCTCCATTACCTGCAGGGATTCAACTGTGGAAATAGCACTGTTTTTGCTATTTCTTAGGCATTTTCCTGTTTCTTGTTTTGGTATATCTTTTTTCTTCCATTCTGCTGCTTTTTCCAGGTTCAGGCTGATAGACACTTGCTCAATTTACAAAATGAAAAAGGGGGAAATGGTGCAGACACTGAGGTGCCAGGAGCTGGCAAGGGGTGAGCAAAAGCTCCACAACCACAGACTCCAACCTTCAGTGCTATATGTACTTTGCTTTTTGTTGGAGGGAGTGTTCCTTTTAGATTCTGGGCCTCGGGGCTTACCTCTAGGTGTTTGGTAGACAAAGGTTGAACTACAATGAGGAAAGATGCATATGGTCTGTACTTGCTGGCACAGTGAGTCCTAGAACCATGTGATGCAAGCACTGGACAGATCTAGAAAGTGTCTGTAGCTAAGGTTATTGCTGAAATAAAGAGAGATTCATCAGTGGCCTTCTTTCAGTCTGTTCGATTATCATTCCATTGCCCTTCCAGAGCACTGTTTGTGTTGTGGCTGTCCCGCAACAGCGGTAGAGTGCTTACCTAACATGCATGAAGCCCTGGGTTCAAGTTCCTCAGTACTACATACATAGAAAAGGCCGAATGTGGAATTGTGGCTCCAGTACTAGGGTGCTAGTTATGAGCAAAAATTAAGGCACAGTGCCCAGGCACTAGTTCAAGCTCCAAGGCTGGGACATAAAAGAAAAGAAATGCAAGCTGGGTCCGTGTGCTTCATGTCTGTAATCCTAGCTATTCAAAAGGCTGAAACCTGAGGATCGCAGTCCAAAGTCAGCCTGGGCAGCAATGTCTGTGAGACACTTAACTCCAATAAAAACCAGAAAACCCGAATTGGTGCTTTAGCTCACAATGCAGAGCACTTGACTTGAGCTGAAGGGCTAAGGGATGGTTCCTAGGCTCACAGTTCAAGTGGCATGACCAAAAACAAAACAAAACAAAAGGATAAAAGAATAAAGAAATTCATCACAAATGTAGGCTTGAACAATGAAAACTATATTTCAGGGATGGGAATGTGGTTCAGTGGTAGAGTGCTTGCCTTGCATGCATGAGGCCCTGGGTTCGATTCCTCAGCACCACATAAGCAGAATAAGCCAGAAGTGGCACTGTGGCTCAAGTGGTAGAGCAGTAGCCTTGAGCTGAAGAGCCGAGGAACAGTGCCTAGGCCCAGAGTTCAGGTCCCATGACTAACAAAAAAAAAAAAAAGAAAACTACATTTCACAGGTACTTTTGGAAGCACCCCAGTTTTTACCTGAACCTTATCTCCTTGTCTCTCAGGAATATAGTTTTAGGAAGGATTTTTTTTTTGGTTGTGGGGCTTGAAATCTGGGCCTAAGCACTTGTCCCTCAGCTTTTCAGCTCAAGGCGAGCGCTCTACCACTTGAGCCACAGTGCCACTTCCCAGGAATTTAGTTTTAAAGAATGAAATTATTTTTTCTTTATATTGTTAGAAGTGCTTTTAAGTTGAAGTGTATACATTCAAATATGCTCTTTGATTCCCATTTTCATGAGGAATAGTTCAGGTCCACAATAGAGACATGGAGAACCCATACACTGGATAACTAAAATCATATGTGAAAGTTTCCAATCCGATCTTTTCCAATTGCAAAAAATCACAATAAACACCTAAGAGGCAAGTGTAGGTTGTCTGATAAGAGAGAGAGAGACTGTGGCAGACCCTGGGGTGCCACCAGAAGCAGAGAAAATGTGAGCAAAGGCTTCAGAGCCATTGACTCCCACCCTCAGGGCTGGAAGTCCTTGCCCTTTATTGGTTTGAGGAAATGTGTGTTCTAGCTTTTTGACCTTGGGCTTAAGTGAAGGGAGGCTTTGCTGGAAAAGATGTATTGAAATAGAATGAGGAAAGATGTGTGCTGTTTGCACTTTGTGGCACAGTGGTCTAGACCAATATTACACAAGCACTTGAGAAATATAGAAAGTGTATGTTGCAGAGGCTTTTGCTAGAATGAACAAAACTGTGCCATCAGCCATCTCTCTGTCTCCTTCATTATCATCCCGTCGGCCCTCTGAGCCTTGCTTGTGGTCTGAGGAGACTTAGGCAGGAGACAAAAGATTTATTCCAAATCATTTAAATAGGGATACAGGTGGATCCATTGCAACAATGAGATGTAAAAGTCGTTATATTGAAAAACTTTACAACTTTGGTGGTGGGGATGGAGGACTCGGTGGGCGGGCAGGAGGAGGATGGGAAGTGTTGGGAAGGGGAAACAAAGGAGGAGGCTACAATGCTTGATAAGAAATGTACTCATTTGCCATGCCACATACACTTGATTGAAACTTCTGGAATGAAAGGTTCTGGACAGGAGTGGAGCCTGGCATAGACTCAAGCCGCAGGCATCCCCCAAGAGTTGGTGGAGAACCGGATTCCCTAGAGAAGACAATCTGGTCAGACTTAACCCATTGTTCTCTGAAAAAGAGAAGTTCCAGTGTGACTGCTGCTCACCACAGTGACCCAGGGCCCAGTGGCAGGATGCCTGCCCTGTGCCCTGACATGTCCCACCTGGGAGAGCGTCTGTCCTGCCTCCAGGCCAGTTCAGGCCTGCCATTGTACACAACAACCCTTGTTTCCTCCTCTAACAAGCAGCTCAATATCCAACCACCATGGGAACCCAGTCCGAGAGGCACAGGCACAATGGAGGGGAAGCTGCCGAAGCAAGCCTTTGGAAAGGAGCAGAGATCACAGCAGGCAAAGCAGCCATGAAGGTGTGTCTGCAAGGAGTCCTTAGCTGGGTTCAGCAAAGAGAGGCCAGCGCAGGTGGGCGGAGCACTTCAATAAAGCTGCCTGTGGTGGATATGATGGCTTCTGATTTGACATCGGCAACAGAATAAGGGACTGCAAGTTCAATGAATAATCTCTGGCCAGAGAAACAAATCAAACGCTTAAGTTTCTGCACTTCCAGTGGTTCCTGGTATTTCCAGCTGAGTGGACACCTTTCTGTGACCAGTGGGTGCCACACCACCTTCTGCAGAGTCTGCGTGAGAGATCGCGTTAGACAAAGAGCTTCAAGGAAGCAAGCCTGCAGGAAGGGGGTGTTGGTTCAAAGCTTCCCATACACTTGGCTGCACCTTTATAGCCTCTACCTCTATTCTTACTATATTCGTCTTGGCTGTACATTCGTTGCCTTTATTCTCATTTTGGCTATTTTTCTATTGATCCGTGAACAGAGCATGTTGTATCTTTCCAGTCCAATAGAGATGGCTTCTTTAAGTAATAAAGACTAAGACCAAAGATTAAATGTGGGCAATGCCCCAATCAATCTATCATCTGATGTGACGTTGCCTCCAGAAACTCCTACAACTTCACAAGCGGTTTTGCAGCTCATGCATAGTAAATATAGAGACTTAAAATTTCCAGATATGTCAAACAGACAAAATCAATAAATTAAACTAAGTTAGAAAGAGTTATCCCAGTAGTTCAGAGAGTTCTAAAAAAGAAGGGACCTCTGATTATAAAAGAAAAAGAAAGATTCTCCCAACAGTTATGATTAAGTTTAGTCCAATTTACGTTATAGGGAAAAGATTGTAGTTTCACACAAAATATAAAGTTAGTAACATCATATTTCCTGAACCAACCAAAGAACCATTTCCTTATACAGGAGCTTATAAAGATGAAAATAGTTGGATAAAAATAAAAAGAGTACAATATAAGTACAGCCCTGTCTTAGGTTTGTTAATTATTAAACATAGAAAGGCTGAATAGATGATGCATTCTATTAAACAATATGCTAGACTTGTTTCATACCACTTAGCTTAAACAGTTGGTGGGATAGTCATCAATTTTCATGTAATTCATCAATGCCTTGCCTTAAAAAAATTGATTACATACTTAAATAAACAAAGAATCTATGTCACAATCACACACTGTATAAAAATGTTAATTATCCTCAATAAAGATACACTCAGATGCAACTCTTTTGAGTCTGTGTCTGTTTGTCACTTCGCCGACTCCTTGCCCACCTATCCCGGGATCCCTGTCCAGTCAGTTCACAAAAACTTGGTCTCTGGTTGCCAGCAAGCAAGCAAAGTTCCTTGAATGCACACAGGGAAGACTACCATTGATAACATGCAAAATATTATAATCTGAGCCACAAGAGGTTGTGAGGAAAACATGTTTCCTTATTCTCCTGAGACAGAAGACTGTCGCCCAGAGAAAATGCAGACATGAAGTTCACCTTACCTAGCCTTTAAGGTCAACAGCAGCTCTGTTTCAGATGCTATCTTACCAACAGGAAGGAAAAGGCCTGAACTCCAGTCTCTTAACCACCTCCAGAATTCTCTTTTAAGCCTTCTGCAGCCAGCTCTCACTGCTCTCAATGCTGTCAGGCTGCAATTCCAACCTCTCAAACCTTTTCCCCTTCAGCTCAACTTCAGAGTTCTATACAGAAAAGTACGTCCTTCTCCTAATTGATAAACTACAAGAAAATTTGATTTCACCTGATTCTGTTATCTTTGGTCTAACTTCATTTGTTGTGGTACTGTTTTGTTTTTCCATACCACTACTTTTAAATATTTTCATTCACTGCCAGTATAAGATAGGAAGTTTTGATTTAAAAAAATACAGTGACGAGATTTTCTCTATTAGAAATATCATTTGTTGCAAAATCTCACAGATGTGTGCTCAGGAATTGATTTTGATCTCTGAGGAATTTCACTATTCACTAACACAAGTGGAAATATATCCTTAGGGATCTACTGTTGAAATGACTCAGGAATATCTGACACATTTGAGCATTTGGTCATATTTATCATTTTTTTATCTTGAGTGTTCCTTGAGCATGTATAAATTTGCCTCCACCTTCCGTGAAGGCCTATTAAAATGAAAATCTTGTCAAGGAACATTTTATTCCCCTCCCACTTATATTTTGTATTGTAGAATGTAGGGAAAGTTACAAAACTTCATGGTAGCAGTTCTTTTTTACATAGGAAGGAAGTATCAGGGTATCTATGACCACATTTCACTATTTAGTATTTAAACCAAACATGGTTAACCTAGGATGTTTTTATGTGATAACTAAATCAAATCTTATAAGGGCCCACTAAATCATCAGCTACTTTCTGGAGTACTGTTACTGTTTTTTAACATTCATGTGGACACTGCTTCTCATCGATCTAGTAATGTTATATGTTCTGTATCCCTTGTGATATCCTGAATGTGTTCTGCTTGCTTATGAGAGTACTTGTTTATAGAAGGTCTAAATAGGATTTATGGTGAAGCAGTATATGTAAATGCAGAGAAAATATTTGTTTAATTCATTGTTAGCCTGATATGTACTAAAATTTTATCAAACATGATAATATAATTTTTAAAATATGTTTTTATTGTGAAAATGCTGTACAAAGGGGTTACAATTACATAGATAACATAATGAGCACATTTCTTTTTTTTTTAATTTTATTTTATTTTATTTGTGAACATACTGTACAGAGGGGTTACAATTGCATGGGCAGGATAATGCGTACATTTCTTACCAAGCATTGCAGCCATGAGCACATTTCTTATCAAGCATTGTTGCCTCCTGCTTTGTTTCTCCTTCCCATCCCTTCGTATCCTCCCCCCTTCCCCCCCACCAAAGTTGTAAAGTTTGTTTTTCAACATAATGAATTGTACAGGTATTATAATTTTTTAGACACCACCTTAGACTTAATGTTGTCATTCCAGATTATTGTATTCTTAGAATTTTTTTTTCCGGTCATGGGGCCTGAACTCTGGGCCTAGGCACTGTCCCTGAGCTCTTCAGCTCAAGGCTAGCACTCTGCCACTTGACCCTCGGCCCCACTTCTGGCTTTTTCTGCTTATGTGGTGCTGAGGAATCGAACCCAGGGCCTCATGCATGCAAGGCAAGCACTCTACCACTGAGCCACCTTCCCAGCCCCTATCCTTAGAATTTTTATCTTGTCTCTGTTGCTAGCAACAGAAATGTGTTTGCATGCATTAGGGAATCTGTAACTTTTTATTAGTCTTTGGGATTGAATTCTGGGCCTGGTTGTTTTCCCTCAGCTCTTCAGGTCAAGGTGAGTGCTCCACCACTTAAGTCACAGTGCTACTTTCAGTTTTCTGGTTGTTTATTGGAGATAAGTGTCTCATGGACTATCCTGCCTGGTCTGGCCTTCAACCTTGATCCTCAGGCATCAGCCTCCTGAATAGCTAGGATTACAGGCATAAGCCACCAGCAACCTGCAAATCTGTGTATTTTAATGGCCCGATTTATGTATTGTCAAATAGTTCTAATTTGCTATTTAATTTTCCCAGTGAATAGATAATACAGCAAGTTGCAAACATGTAAGACAAAAGCATACCTGCAGCATAATGAAGTTTCAGATTGGAATTCTCATGACCCAGATCTAATTTCTTGATGGAAATGTGCCATTACAGAAGCTGATGTCATTTGATGATGTGGCTGTGGACTTCACCTGTAAGGAGTGGCAGGATCTGGATCCTGGTCAGAGGACCCTTCATAGAGATGTAATGCTGGAGATGTTTAGCAACCTAATGTCCTTGGGTGAGCAAAGGTCACTTTTATTTGGAATATCAAGTGCTTTTATTTTAGTAGACATTTGACTGTTTATGTTATTTAGGTATAAGATTCCAGTCCATTCCCAGGTAAAAAACTGCTAGTATAAAAGTCAGCCAAATTCAGGTCTGGGAGCTTGGTGTTGTTTGCCTTTCATGCTACTGCATGAGCTATTTTGGCTTTTGTTTTGGGGTATATTCTGGGTTTCTGTGCCCAGGTTGGTTTCAAACCTGCCTCTTCTAATCTCACTCCTAAATGTAGGGTTACAGGTGTAAAGCTTTGGACCATTAAATTTTCTAAAAATAAATTTAAAAAAAAGGATTCCACTCCATGGGACGTGTCATTTCTTTTGAAGGGAAACTTCAACTTCATTGTATGTAACTCAAGAACTAATTTTATTCTCATTCTTTAAGAAGGCAAATCAGTAGTTGGACAAAAGTTCTAAACTATGATCCACTAACAGGAAACTGACTTCCCAGACTTGGGGGGTGATTATTATAGATGGATCTACAGTCTAGATGAATATACATTACTACTGTCAGTATGATCTGGAAATCAGTAGTTGAAAGTGTGAAAGTGTGTATTTTTAAGCCAAACCTGGCATAGGTTGCATTGCTTCCAGCTTGGAATCCTAGATACTCTGGAGGCTGAAATCTGACGATTTTGATTTGAAGCCAGCAACTGTAGAAAAATGAACATGAGACTCTTATCTCCAATTAACCACTGAAAAACTAGAAATGTAGCCAAGACACAAACTAGTAGAATGCTAGATTTGAGAAAGAGCTGAGTTCAAGCCACACCTTGGCAAAAAAAAAAACCCAAAGCTGAGGGGAAAGTCCACCATGAAGCTGTTAAGAATTGAGAAACCATGGGCTGGGAAGGTGGCTCAGTGGTAAAGTGCTTGCCTTGCATGTTTGTGGCCCTGTGTTCCATTCCCCCACACCAAAAAAGCAGAAAAAAAGCCAGAATTGGCATTCTGGCTGAAGTGGTAGAGTGATAGCCTTGAGCTTAGGAGGTGAGAGACAGTTCCCAGGCTCAGAGTTCAGGCCCCACAATCAAACCCATCCCCCCAAAAATAAAACAATTGAGAAACCAGATTTAGGAGCAACCTTGTGAACAGGATGTCTGCCACCATACATTGATGACACAGCAAGAGCAATAGTTCTCCAGTATTTCGTATTCACATGTCAGAACATGATGTCTTCAGTGAACCTGGTAAGATGTGTGCTGCACATAGTCCTCATGTGTCTTCTGTAGTTGAAGAATGTAAAGAGTGTGAAAAGTCTTTCACTGACAAGACACACCCTATTGTCCCTCAGAGAACACACACAGGAGAGAAACCTTATGAACGTAACGTGTCGAAAGTCTTTCACCCAGAAATCAAAGATTACTGTCCACCAGGGAACACACACAAAAGAGAAACATTTTGAATGTAACATTTGTGGAAAATCTTTCACATGCAAGGCATATCTTACTAGACACCAGAGAACACACACAGGAGAGAAAATTTATGAATGTAACATGTGTGGAAAGTCCTTCAATTGGAAGTTAAATCTCACTCTCCATCAGATAACACACACAAGAAAGAAACCTTATGAATGTAACATGTGTGGAAAGTCTTTCATCCAGAAATCAAGCTTACTGTTCACCAGAGAACACACACAAAAAAGAAACGTTTTGAATGTAACATTTGTGGAAAATTTTTCTCCTGCAAGTCATATCTTACTAGCCACCAGAGAACACACACAGGAGAGAAACCTTATGAATGTAACATGTGTGGAAAGTCTTTCGCCAAGATGGTATACCTTACTGTCCACCAGAGAACACATACCAGAGAGAAACCTTATGAATGTAACGAGTGTCGAAAGTCTTTCACCCAGAAATCAAACCTTACTGTCCACCAGAGAACACACACAAATGAGAAAACTTTTGAATGTAACATGTGTGGAAAGTCTTTCATCAAGAAGTACTATCTTACTGGCCACCAGAGAACACACACAAGAGAGAAACCTTATGAATGTAACGTGTGGAAAGTCTTTCACCTGGAAATCAAACCTCACTGTCCATCAGAAAACACACAAGAAAGAAACCTTATGAATGTCATATGTGTGGAAAGATTTTCAGCCAGAAGCTACACCTTACTGTCCACCAGAGAGCACAGAAGGAGAGAAATTTTATGATTGTAACCTATGTGGAAAGTCTTTCACCCAGAACATATACCTTTCTTTCCATCAGAAAAAATCCACCAAAGAGAAATGTTAGGTATGTAGCAGGCATGGAAATTCTTTCACCTGGAAGGCACAACTTAACATCCATCACAGAACACAAGGAGAGAAACCTTATGAATGCAAACAGTGTGGAAAGACCTGGAGGTCACAGATTAACATACATAAGTTGATTCACACAAATGAAATAACTTAGGATTGTACCAAATGGGGAAAGTCTTTGATCTGTAAGAAAATTGGAATTGCAATTCAGAACCAATACAGGATAGAGACCTTATGATATAGCAGATGTGGAGTCCTCCAACTACAAGACAGCTAAGGGTTCATCACAGAACACACAAAACACAGACACACACACACCCTCACACACAAAGAGGAGAGAAATCCTATGTAGGAAAAATAAATGGAAAGGTTTTCAAGAAAAGTCCTAACTCAGTTTGCATCAGAGAACAGACACAAGTGAGAAAATACAAATGTAACAACTGTGGAAAGTCCTTTACTAAGTATTCATGGATCCAAGTTCACAGGACACACACAGCGGAGTAATCTTAAAAATATTACACATTTGGAAATCCTTTGATAAGAAAGAAATATCTCATCAGAGAACTGACTCATAGGAGAAAAGAAAGTAGTGCATATAACATATGTGAAATGACTTTCAATCAGAACTGAATCCTCAGCACATGTGAGAGCATAGACAGAAAAGAAATTATCAGTATAGAAAACATTTTGCCAGAAGTCCCATCTGTACAGGTATCACAGACTTGGACACATGACAGAAACTCTGCAATTATAAACATGAGAGGAAGTCTTTCAACAAGAAGCCAATCTTCAGCAAGTATTAGAACATTCACACAGGAAAGGAGCCCAATGTAGGAAAATCTTTGTCAGAAAACTTCTGTAAATTATACAAAGAAATCCTTCATGGCAGAGGTAAGCTAGGTGTGATGGGAAACCATTCTTCACTCTTTAGCTTTCTCTGAGCCAACATTTCTCATCCTCTCATTGTGTTGAGTAGGTATGATGTCCTTCAATATTTTCCAAAGTATGTAGAAACAACCAGTCTCGACAAGTAATTCAGAGATTGAAATTATTACCTTGTGTCTCTTATACTAAGGAATGGTGTGTCAGGGTAATTTGATAAACTCTTCTTAGAATTATGAGCTCTGGCCCTTCGGGACTGGATTCAGATCATCTGCAACATGGTTAGGGGAACAATAGATTAGTAAAGATTGTTATGATAGGAGCCAAGAACATGAGAACAACCATTTTTCTACTGCTCCCTTAAGTCTCCCTCTGTATGTGCGATCCACGCATTATAGTACAAATGACTTACTTATTCCAGTTCAAGTTTTGAATGGAAAATCTAATGGAAGATATTAGTCCTTATTGCAGTACATACATAGTAGTAAAGTCTTTCTCAGAAGGGTAACAATGCTCCATAGGAAATGTATTCATGACCTAACTCATATAATAGTATAACCAATCTATACAGTATCTTTACAATAAAATACATATTTTAAAAAATATGGTGGATAAATAAAGACAAGAGTCTCTGCATTTTGCCTTGGGGGAGAACCCCAAAGTGTCTTCAGTTCTTGCTCTTTTCTTTAATTAATCACTGGTGATGAGCAACTTGTGATTGATTCACTCTTAGCCCATTTAGCTGTTCTGTTGAGTGAGCTATAATAAAACACCAGTGTGGACGATGTGTCACGCCTCTGTTTTTTCATAGAGGGCCGATGCAGATATGACATTAGGGGAAATAATCAAGCACATAAAGATATTAACCAATCTTTCACAAAAATTGAAATTAACAAAATAATAAAACCATCTGTCACTTGAGCTACAGCATCACTTCTAGGCTCTGAGAGGAAGAAAGGAAGGAAGGAAGGAGGGAAGTGAGAGAGGGAACCAGGAAGAGAAGGTATGAGGAAGAAGGAAGAAATAAACTATTCAAAAGAAGAATGTTTAATTTTTGGTGAATGTGAGAATTATTCTTTCAGAGGTGGGGCTCAAGAAAAATGGCTTTTACAAAAAGCAAATTCTTGAGCTGTTTACAAAACAATAAAGTGGATGTAGCATTTTATAAATTGATTTAATAATTCAGTAATATTAAGTAAGGAGGTCAGGTTTGGCTGGTGCCCTATTGGCCACACGGTGGGTGGTGGGGTCTGGCATCTTTTCTTCAGTCAGGGGGAAGGAAATGCCCCATCCAACACTTGCCTCCCAACTGATGTGTGTGGCTGGATCCCTGGAAGCAGGCATGGGCATTTGGCTGATATGTTACTCAATCTGTTAGTCCAGTGCCTGGGACTAGGAATTTCCTGTAGACCTGCCTCCTGCTTAGGCCCTATTTAGGCTGGACCAGCAGTTGCACTAGATGCCATGGTAAATATCTCTGTGATCATGTCCTCTGTCCTGTCTCCTAGCTTGTCTCTGGTCTTCATAGTGTCCGACTTCAACACTCTCTTGGTGCTGATTGGTTTTTTGGTGCTGTTTTTATTCTTTTTTCCCCCTTTCTGTCCTGTTTCCAAGCTGTATAATTGTATTTGTGGATGGCAAGTCTTTGTTACAACAGGCTGCTTGCAGACTGCTAGCTGTGTAATAGACTCCAGTATTCCATCTTCCAAAATGTGGCTTCCAACAAATATACTGTCTACTTTTACAGAAACACAAAGGTTGACCTAAATTTAGAATGTCTAGAGCTAAGATAGATGCCACTGTATAGTTATGTAATTAAAGATATCCTGGAGGCATTTAGAAAAAATTTCTGTTACATCAGAAAATGCTTAATTAGTAAACCAAGACCAAGATTCCAGATCCTATAAATTCCAGTCATTCTACATATGTCCAGAGCTTACATGAAGAGGTTACATGAAGTGCTCTACTTTCACACTTTCATGAAGGAATGTTTTTGTGCCAATATAAGGTGTTGAACTTAGGATCTGAGGTGAAGCCACCCAGAACTGGCTTCAAAGGAGATTCTCTCATCTTGGCCTCCATAAAAGCTAGGAATCAAAGCATGAGCCCTGTGGGCTGTTCTGAAGAAATCTCTCTCTGGGAACAGGAGGTTTGTTTCATTGCTTCAGCTCAGGCTTCCTGTGGCTTCAACAATTTCAGTATTTATTTCAATTGTTCAAAAATAATAACTCCTCTTTTTGGTATTTTCACAATAAAAAAGGAATCCTTAAATCCTGCCTATGATTCCATTTACAAGGTAAGGACAGTGGACTTCACATTGCAAGATTAAGGTAGTTGCTCCCTTAAGTCCTTCCCCAGTTGTGTGGCCTGAACTCTAGGCCTGGGTGCTGTCCCTCAGCTCTTCAGCTCAAGGCTAGCACTCTACCACTTGAGCCACAGTGCCACTTCCAGCTTTTTTTTCTGTGGTGCTGGGGAATCGAACCCAGGGCCTCATGCATGCAAGGCAAGTGCTCTAACACTGAGCCACCTTCCAGCCCAAACCTTCTGCTTATCTACAGAGGCCTAGTTAAAAAAAATAGGGGGATTGGGAGGCACCTGTGCCCTTGGCCTTCCTCCTTGTACCACACACACACACACACACACACACACACACACACACACACACACACACACCATCCATTTGGAAATAGTTCATTCTCCCACTTTTACAAACTGGATAATTTCTGAGAAGGGATGGTTCACAGACCAGAGTCCTACCTAGGCTTCTTATATAGCTCAAATTATGAACCAACATAGCACATTCATTCAAAGTATGCCTGATGATAACTTATTTAATTAATTTTTTAATTATTTCTGTTATTATCATTTGGCCAACACTTTGCTTGAACTCAGAATTTAAGGAACTTAATACTCACTGAATGGGTAAAATACCCTTTCCTTCTTTTAATTTAAGACCACCAATTAAAAATGGGCAATTACACTCCCTCATGTGTTGAATCCTTGCTACTCAGGAAGCTGATATTAGATAGTATTTGTAGGCCATCCCATACAAAAGCTTCATGAAAATGGTATCTTAGCCAATAAAAGCATGACTCTGGTCATATGTGCCTATCTTGTTTGCTACTTTAGATATGTAATTATAAAATTAGTGTGTCAAAAGGCCCAGGCAGAAAAGCAAGACCCTAAGGTGAAAAATCAGTGATACAAAAGAGCATCTGGTATAGAAGGTAAAGGAAGCCTCACAATTTTTGGCCCCTGAATTCAACCTGAGGAGCAATAATAAAATCCATGTAACCAATACATCCTTCCAAATATTTAGTGGAAGAATTTGGGTGTGGTTTACAGAATGATACCTAAACAGTCCTTTACCAAGTGATTGCAAAGGACCTGCATCCTGTTATGTGGACACCATGAGTCCTGCTTGGATCAAGTAATTAAGATCTCCTGATCTAACAGGGCACTGGTGCTTCACATCTGAATTCTTAGTTGCTCAAGAGTATGAGGTTTAAAGATCACAATTGAAAGGCAAACTAGGTAGGAAATGCTGTGAGAGTGTTATGGCCAATTATCATCAAATTTCGCACAAGTAGTGCTGTGAATCAAGTTGATAGACTGTCAATACTTTTGTCCCTTTATTACGAAAGCCCAGGGACAGTACCCTGGCCCTGAGTAGAAATAACTCCAAGGCCATGAAGATATTTTGTAAAATGGGTTTTTGGCCCTCCTGCAGAAAAGTTACCATTCTTGTATAAGCCTAAAGTCTTCCATATGGTATAGTCATTGTCCTCAATTGAAGTTGATATTGAAATGTCTTATAAGCCAGGATAATGATAGAGTGTCAAAAATAGTTTGGTATCTTTTGTCATGTGAATTCACAAGCACATACCTTTATGGTTCTGACTAGTTCATAGGTCCTTGCAGAGGTTCAAGTTACTATGCAGGACAATGTGTTCTATGTCTGTATATTGTGGAATGAGACCTTCAAAGAGAGATCTCAACATATAAAATGTGGCCAAATATTTCAGAATAGTTGAAACAGTATCATAGGAAAAGAAGGAATCAAGTAGTGATGATTTAAGGTCCCAGAATATAGATATTTGAACAAGAAGACTGTGGTCTCATGTTGTGTGCACATAGATGTATGAGAAATACGCTATTCAGTCTGAGCTGTTCAGATGAGTTTAAGCATTTTTGTTGTTTTTCCCTTTCTGATTGCAGTTTATTTCAAGGCCACTCACAGTGGTGAATGACAGGATATTTAGTTTCAGCTCATTCTAAAAGCTATGTCCTCAGAAGAGAAGTGGTCAGCCATGATGGGTACATATTCATCCTAGATATAATCAATAAGAGTGGGTTAACTTACACAAGTTTTCAGAATGTCAAGAGTGCTACCACACAGTTCATCCTGTAGCCCTTTTCAAAATTAGGATTTAGAAGAGTTCTGCCCTTGTATGAATATTTCAGCTCTAAATTAGATTATTTTCAATAGCCATTCAGTGAATGTTACTGGATAAAGGATACAAATAAAGTCATTTATTTTAGAGAAAATTCTGATGTCATCAGCAGGGGCAGTTAATATGACTCAAAGTCAGGACCCTGAAGAGTCTGCTCTCCAGAGATCTAAATATTTAACCAAGAAAGTCCAAATTCCAAGGAATCTGGACCCTAATGAGAGAACAAGATGTTAGGCAAACCCTTGTTTCTTCCTCAGGTTAACCTGGAATGATGCACCTCAGAGTGACTGGAAGGGAAAGAACCTAGGATACTGAGCACAGTGGGTACTGAATAAGGCTATCATAAGATTTTCACTAGACCCTCAGGGACCAACCAAGGCCCCCTTGCTTTACCTTGAACACTTATATCTTTATGTTTGTCCAGCTCTAGGCCATTTTTCCTCCCATAATTAGCTTAACATTAAGTGTACATTTTTTTCTGATCACTCAATGAATTGAGAAGTTCGTCTAAAAATTTCTTCCATTTTTCTGGATCACTTACACCCTTGTATGAAGTCCCTGTTATAGAGGTCTCAGTACTTTGAGTAGATGACTACCTGGAGCATCCACAGCCAACCATCTTTTGTCTCACTTGTACATGGGATCTGAGCAAAACCCAGCCAAAACTTTATATGTGCATTCTAACTTAAATGTTTGTTACCAAAAGTTTCATGTGGAGACTTCATCTGATGTGGTAGAAGTTGGTTGGGCTCATGGTCTATGCCAGAACTAAAAAAGGAAGGTACAGGAAAGAAAACTTTGGTAAGGATCCAGCTGAGGAGAGGAGGGCAGTGCCAAAGTCTTCATGCAATAGGCAAACCTGGCAAGCCCCTTGGGACAGGAGTGAGAAGCCCAGAGCAGGGTATGTGCTACCCCTCAGTCCACCAGCAGCACAGCATGGCAGCTGCAGCATGGGCCAAGGTGTACACGTGTTTCCTGCAGGACTGACTGTTGACACAGGGACCTATCAGAGAAGTCAGTGGCCTAATGTAATAGTCTTGTCCTATGTGGATGATACAATTACTTGTGGACTAGAATAATTGGTAGTAAAACATTGTTAAATGAACTAGTAAAAATTCTTCAGGATGTGTATTAATGTGTGTGTCCTAATAAGAAAAGAAATTGAAAAGTAGTCCAGAGAGAACTTCAATGACAAGTGTGGGACTTGAGTGCACAGCAAAATAGATCCATTACTATCACAACAAATAGGTGAAAAGGAAGAGTTTCCTTCACTTATTTTTACCAACCCTTACAAATCCCATTGTGTTCAAAATAATAAGAACAGAAATGTATGTGTTGATGCTTAATGTTGTACAACAGCTAGTTTATAAATGACAGCAGAGGCCTAGGGTCTCTTCTGTGTGCGGTCCCTGAACTCTCAGGAAAGGAGGACAATACTATTGAAAGTAAACTTATGTCACTTGTTAGTTTATCATTTAAATTCCAGAGGAATATTGACTAATTTAAATCAGCAGACTTTTTGTTTTGCAGTCTTTAGGCTTGAACTCAGGGGACAGGTGCTGTCCCTGAGCTGCTTTTGCTCAAGGGTAGCACTGTACCACTTGAGCCACAGCACCACTTCTGGCTTTTTCTGTGTATGAGAACCTGAGGAATAGAACCCAGCTCCTCATTCCTGGGATGCAAGCACTGTACCACTTAGCTACCTTCCCTGTCCTATATGCAGACTTTTTATGTTAAAAGAAGAAAGAATAGGTTGCCATGTAGTATCCACTTTCCATGTGCAAGTCTGAAGGTTCAACCCCTCAAAGTGAAAGGAAGAAAGTAGAAAATGAAAGGACAGGAAGTATTCAGTTACAACTACAAAGAGAAATAGAAGAACAAAGGCAATGAGCAAGTAATTAGGTTTTTGTTTGTTTGGGATTGTTTCCTTTTTCTTTCAATTGTTAGCCGTGGGGTTTAAACTCAGGAAGGGCCTGGCATATTCCCTCTGCTTTTCACTAAAGGCTAGCATGCTACCACTTCCAGCCAGAATGTCACTTCTAGTTTTCTGGCATTTAATTGGTGATAAGTTACAATGAATTTTCTGCTGATGTGGTGCTGTGGAATGGAACCCAGGGCCTCATGTATGCAAGGCAAGCACTCTACCACTGAGCCACACTCCCAGCCCTTCCTCCTTTCTTAAAACAGAGTGGTTGGGGCTGGCAATGTTGGTTAGTGATAAAGTGCTTGCCTCACATGTGTGGAACACTTTTTGATATCTCAGTACCTAATAAACAACAACAGCTCCCAAACACCCCTAGAAGCACTGGTGCTGTAGCTGAAATGCTAGAGCGGTAGCCTTCAGCATAATGAAATTCAGGAACAGTTTTCAAGACCTGAGTCTAGCCCCAGGAATGTCAAACAAGAACAACAAAAACAAGGGCCTGGGAAGATGGCTCAGTGGTAGAGTGCTTGCCTTGCATGCATGACGTCCTGGGTTCGAATCCTCAGCTCCACATAAGCCAAAAAAGCCAGAAGTGGTGCTGTGGCAGAAGTAGTAGAGTTGTAGCTTTGAGAAGAAGAGCTGAGGGACAGCGCCCAGGCCGAGTTCAGGCTCCATGGCTGACAAAAAATAACAAAAACAAGAACAACAAAAACAAGATGAAATGAGCAAATGAAAACAAAAAACCCAACATCAGCACGTTTCATTGATAAACACAACACACAAACACACAGATAGACACACTTTTATCAAACCATATTTTATCTTTTATCAAATACACTTTTATCAAACCATATTCCTCTCCTTTACGAGGTCTACTTACCCTCCCTGCTCCAACTGTTATCTACATCCACTAGAGAACTTATTCTATGTTTCTGTTGTTTTTGCATTCTAAAAAAATTTATTGTGAAGATTAAAATATAAAAGTATTAATGGTCATGAGAAAAATTCCAATCAAAAGTACAATAAAATAACCATTTTATACATGTTAGTGTGACCATAGTTTTAAACAAAACAAAATCCTTCCAAAGTCTAACAAAAGCTAGGAGAGATGTGACAACAATGTGAACTTGGTGCATTTCTCAGGTATGTAAAACTATCAAAGATGGGACAAAAAGTCCTAAAAAGAACTGAATATAGAACTACATAGAAATATGGTCCAGCACTTCTACACTTGTACGTACCTTTGAGAAAAACAAAGATTTCTATAAATACCATCAAATACAGACTAAGTTTCAAGAAAGACAAATACCACAAAGAAGTCCAAGAGTATTTACAGATATTAATTGAACTACTTAAAAAACAGTCCTGTACAACAGTCAAAATTATGTTTGACCACACTTTTTCAGCAAATCCAGTAAAACTTCATTAGGACAGTCTAATGTTATTTTTGAGGAAGTGATGCCTGACCAGATTCTAGCCAACCTTTACTTCCATGAGAAGTTACCTCCTAGATGTCATTGAATCACAAAAAAGTGAGGCAACTTTGTCCTCACATTAAAAAATGAGAAACAAGCTAAAGCAAATCAGCACTTAACATAGAAGGCAAGATTTGATCATCTGCTAAATCTACAAGTCATCGTTAGCTTTTTGAGAAACATGTTCCTCAAGCTGAATCTTTTTTTTTCTGTTTTTCAATCTTGGACACAGTTATGTTCATAACATGCAATGTCAAACAGAGTGAGAAATAAAGCAATCTCATCAGAGATCCTTTCATTCTTTCTTGCTGTTGACAATGAGTAAAGATTCTGGAACCATGGCTTGGAGAGAAGCCAAATGAGAGAGTCACAAAAGAACCTGTGTAATTTTACCCTCGAAGTTCCTGGTCAGAACAGGATAGTGGACTGGAAAAGCATAAAGCCTTCTCATTCCTGTATCTTGTAGCGCATTAAAGTCTCCACTAAAGACAAATCCACAGAACAGTGAAGTATTATTTGTTATTAAAAATATTAACAGAGAATACACCCCAAAATGTAGATCCATAAAATTTAAAAGAAACAACTTATATAGGTATGTGCTTTTGCTTATACTTGTTGGTTGATTACACAGGAAATTCTTTTATCCAGTGTTCTGGTTTTTCTTACACTTACCAACAATGGTAATTGTTAATATAAAACGCAAGAACTTTGCAGTGACATTCACAAAAAGAGAAAATCAATTATGTTTACTTCAGTGAGGTGTTTTTTATAGGAAAGACAATATGAATCCTTTAAAAGCAGTGTTTGCACATTAGTACTGGGTTTTTCTAATACACAAGAATGTTTTCTTACTTTGAATACCTTAAAGAGAATTTATTATAGGCTAAGTGTTCACATTCACAATACATAAGATGAGGAATGTTACAACTTTCAAGGTGGGGTATTTTCTGTTTGTTTTAGGATTTGGACTGTCCTCATCCACATTAGTGACTGAATATGTTGCCTTAAAATTTTCAAGTTTTCTATTTCATATTATTTTTTAGAATATAATTTGAATTTAAAAGAGGACATTGAAACTGGACTCTAATGTCTAATGACTGTAATCTTAGCTACTCAGAAGGCTGAGATCTGAGGAAAGTTAGTAACATCCCCACCTTTGCTCCTCAGCTCCACCCAGACCTGGGCTCCTCCCAGACCTAGAGTTCCCTCCATACTGCTGACCACTATCTCTCTCTACCCACACCTACCTGAGCATGCACCTACCTAACTTCATCTTCCCGAGCTTCTGTGGCTACCTGAAGAAAGACAGATGCATATGCTCCCTCTCCTGGGAAATATGGTTCTTCTAATAAACTTTATAATAATCTTTCTCCTGTACCTGCTTGTGGTCCCCTGGGATACACAGGAAGGATCCCTACAAGGATCACAAAATGAAGCCATGGGTAAAAGAATGTCTGAGACACATCTCCAATAATGTAGCCAAAGTAGCTAGATGTCGAGATGTGGCTTACATAGTACAACATTATCATTGAACCAAGTAATTTCATGGTATAATTTTCCAGACCTTGAGTTCAAGAATCTGGAGACGCACACATATATCTAGGACATTGTATTGTATTCAAATTATATTTTATCAATTGATTAGGAACACATACACAGGAAGTCTCTCATTTTTTTGGTCGGAGATGGGGCCTGAACTCTGAGTCTGGGAACTATTCCTCAGCTCCTAAACTCAAAGCTAGCATTCTACCACTTGAGCCACAGTGCACTACATACTTTTTCTACTTATGTCGTTCGGAGGAATCAAACCTAAGACTTATTCATGCAGGCAAACACTCTACCACTGAATCACTTGCCCCAACAGTCTCCCTCATATTAAGTGATGTAGAATAGGCTAATTATATTAGTGGAGAAATTGTAATTTGTTAAGAACAGACACATTCATTGGAATATATCTGTGCCAGCAACATTTTTAAAATTTCAAAAGCCATAGGAAATGCAGAGGGTCAAAAGAGGATGAATATGTTTATATAAGACATTTTCAGGGAATGTTTATTATTCATTGGCTTCAATTCACAAAAAGCAAGTTTATAAAGTCACATGGGTGAGTACCAGAATCTCTAGGTTCAGGAGTATAAATGCACAACTCCTGACTCTCCTTGTCTAGAGGACCAGAGGTTTGTGAGCCAGTTTCTGGCACCTGGAGGAACAAGTACTAATGGCAGCACAAACCTATGAGCCCATAAAATATCAACAACCCCAGACTAGGGAAAGATGCTAAGGGCAGACTCTGGCTAGGAGCCTCACATCCCTTCATGTTACAGCTCCCAAGTTCCCCTGAAGAAGAGCCACTGGGCTTCTACCTTTTGGCTCTGACTATGGAGTGCAAAGCTAAACTTCAGAGCACTTCCAGCAGCAAGGCAAAAGGAAAGAAACCCAAATTTGCAAACTAAAAACACCCACTCTGGCCAAGGAGGCTCAGATGCCTTACCCCAGCCCCCCTCCACACTTTCAAAGGATGTGTGCCCCAATAGATACTACAATTCCCATAATACCATGCATTCAACTAGAGGAAGTGGGCTTGTTACAGGGTTTGGACTGGCACCAGAGACTTGGTCCTAAGTGTGCATGGATGCTTGGGGACATTTCTCTCCCAGCTGTGGGAAACTAAGATGAGTTTCCTCTTGAAAAAACCATTTACCTCCTGAAACATTGTGAGATCAACCAAAACAAAGAAATGTATTCAGAGCATTAGATAATTTGGCTTTTAAATTCTTAGTTTTAATAATGTAATTGATGTTATGAGACTCCATGGTTATTGATTTTGTTTTTCTTCAAAGTGTATGTTCCTCTGAACATAAATTATGTCTCTGTTTTGCCTAAAAATTTTTAAATATCTCTCCTCTCAGTTTAAAAAGGTATTTGCAGCTGGGTGCCAGTGGCTCTTGTCTGTAATCCTAGGTACTCAGGCAGCTGAGATCTGAGGACGCTGGTTTAAAGCCAGCTCGGGCAGGAAAGTTCATGAGCTTTATCTCCAATTAACCACCAGAAAATGGAAGTGACCTTGTGGCTCAAGTTGTGGAGAGCTCACCTGGAGGGGAAGAGCTCAGGGATAGTGCTCAGGTCCAGAGTTCAAACCACAGGATCAGGTATTTACAGACACTCAACTGATTGATTCTGGGAGAGTTCCTTTTAGCTTCTGGGCCTGGGGCATTTCCTGCAGGCATTTGGTGGACAAAGGTTGAAGTAGAATGAGGAAGGATGCATATGATCTGCACTTGCTGGCACACTGAGTCCTAGAACAATGTGATGCAAGCACTGGAGAGGTATAGAAAGTGTCTATAGCTAAGGTTGTCACAGAAATAGAGATTCATCATTGGCCTTGTCTGTCTCTTCCATTATCATCCCCTTGTTCTTCTGGAGCACTGCTGGTGTTGTGGCTGGCCCCTAGCAGTGGTAGTATGCTTACCTAGCATGCATGAAGCCCTGGGTTCAAGTCCTCAGTACCACATACAGAGAAAAAGCAGAATGTGGAAATGTAGCTCATGTGGTAGGGTGCTAGTCTTGAGCAAAAGTTCAGTGACAGTGTCCAAGCACTGAATTCAAGCCCCAGGTTTGGGACATAAAACATAAGAAATGTAAGCTGGGTGCTGGTCCCTCATGTCTGTAATCCTTGCTTTTCAACAGGCTGAAACTGAGGATCCTGGTTCAAAGTCAGACTGGCCAGCAACATGTGTGAGACACTTATTTCCAGTGACCACTAAAAATCCGGAAGTGTGTTGTGGCTCACATGGTAGAGCACTTGAGCTCAGTGATGGTTCCCAGGCTCAGAGTACAAATGCCATGACCCAACAACAAACAAAAAAAGGATAAAAGTATAAATAAATGGATCAGAAATATAGGCTTGAAAAATGAAAACTACACTTCACAGGTAGTCTTGGAAGCACACAAGTTTTTCCTGATCCTTTTCTCCTCGCCTCGCAACAATTTACTTTTACAGAATGAAATTAGGTTCTCTTTATATTAATAGTGGTGCTTTTAAGTTGAATTCTATACAACCAAATATGCACTTTGATTCCCATTTTTCATGAGGAATAGTTTAGCTCCACAAGACAGACATGTAAAACCCATACACTGGAGAAATAAAATCAGGTAAGAAAGTTTCCAATCCAATCCATCCCAATTATGTTGTATGTAAAGGATCACCAAAAATCACAATAAAATTTAGGAGACAAGTATAGGATCTCTGATTATGAGAGAGAGAGAGAGAGAGAGAGAGACTGTTGCAGACCCTGGGGTTGCTTGCAGGAACAGGCAAAATGTGAGCAAAGGCTTCAGGGCCATTGACTCCCACCCTCAGGACTGCAAGTCCTTGCCCTTTATGGTTTGAGGAAGTATGTGTTCTAGCTGATTGGCCTGGGGCTTTAAGTGAAGGGAGGCTTTGGTTGAAAACATAGATTGTAATAGAATGAGGAAAGAAGTGTGCTGTTTTCACTTTTTGGCAGAGTGGGCTTTGACCAATATTACATAAGCATTTGAGAGACATAGCAGAATTGTGCCATCAGCCCTCTCTCTATCTCCTTAATTATCATCCCATTGGCCCACAGAAGTCTTGCTTGTGCTCTGATGAGACTGGGACAGAGACAAAGGATTTATTGCACACCTTAATGGATAAGGTTTGAGAAGACAAGTCTGAGGTCCCCTAGATATGTAGCCTAAAGCTACTGAGAGGAATTTTTAGTTTCAGAGAGGAGGTAAGATTATTAAAGAGATTTTCACATGCAAAATGAAAAGACAAAATCATACTGGTTTGTAAGTGATTAAGCTTCACATCAACATAGACAGACCTACCCTAAACTTCACTCTTCTACACAGCTGCATTCATTCTGACCCCCAAATCACTCTCTTTGTAGGGAAATCAGGGTAATGTGCTATGTACTTAAGAATCGCTGTGAGGAAACTTTTCACTACTTGCCTGAAGAAATTATTAAAGGACATGCCAATAGAGCACAGCAAATGCTCACAAATAGTTCACAAGCTCTGAATTCAAGCCATAGGACCAATAGCAAAAACAACAATCATAACACCCTTAAATAAAAAGCAAACTTCAGTAACAACCTCAAACTCCTTTTGATTTAATAGATAGAATTGGGGATTTTCTGGAAAATTAATTGTTAGATTTTTTCGAAATGCAAATCAACACAAGGATTATGGTGCATATCCACATAACCATCTTCCTATTCTATGCCTGTGTGTACATTACAGCAATGGAAAATGACCCCACTATGAGTACCTTTGTAAGATGAGAGGGGGAGTATTCAACAATTTAAGGCAAAACAGAGATATAATTTACATTCAGCAGAACACAGAAATGGAACAAAAAAATGTATGAGCAACACAATCACATAAACTCAATTTCATTATTAGAATTAAGAACCAAACAGTCAATGCATCCACTTGTCCCCATATATTTACATTTTGTGGCTGGTTTCAGGAAGGAAATAGTGTTTTTCAAGTAAAATTCAGCTTAGTTCCCACAGCAGGGAGAGAAAAGTCCCAATGCATCCAAGCACTTTTGTGACCAGGGTGGTGCCGAGCATTGTGGGAATTGTAGTCTCCAAGAAGGACATTTTCTTTGAAAGTCCTGGGTTGTTTTTGTTCTTTTTGGAGGGCGGGGGTGGGGCAGAAGATCCTTTTGCGCATGTGTCTCACCGCCCACCACGGGAATTTTAAGTCGGCCTCTTCTGGGTTCTTTCCCTTTGCCTAGTTGCTGGAACTGCATTGAAGTAAAGTTTGGACTTCCATAGGTGGCAGCAAGGAGGCCGGCGCCCAGATCTGTGCAGTGGAGCTTGGGAGCTGTAACTTGAAGGAATCTCAGGCTTTGGAACTGATGTCAGATAGGAACTGTGCCATTGTTGCAGGAGTCTCTGGAGCCTCCACATATTTCTTTTCCTTTTCCTGTTTCTGTTTGGTCTTTGGTGGGGCTTAAACGCTGGGCCTGCAAGCACCATTCCTGAGCTAGTCAGCTCAAAGGGAGAGCATTACACTTCAGTTAAAGTGCCTACTGCCCCCTCCACACTTTTCTCCAGTCTGGGGTTGATAATTTGCTTGAGATTAAGGAGTTTGTGCTGTCATTAGGCTCTGGGCCCTGAGGTGCAAGAACCTGGTTCCCAAATATCTGAGAGCAAGCTGGGTGATTCTGCAGATGAGGAGAGCCCAAGAGCTGTGCATTTGTACTCCACGACCAAGGGATTCTTCTATTAACCCACATGACTTTATTTGCTTTGCCTAGGTGTAAGAGGAGTACAGGAAGAATTCTAGTGAAATTGTGAGGTGTGTGTCTGTTTTGAGTCCTTTCACATTGAATAGGAATCTCCATCCTAAATGGACAGACCTTGTCAATTCTGAGAAGCCCTAAATGGAAGAAGCAGAAAAGCACAGCAAGGGGAAGATGTTGCTAGCTTCCTTTGCCTTATGCAAAAATTGTTGCTACTTCCCTGAGCACCAGATTCACCTGGAACTCTTTCCTACACCACTCTCAAACTTTTGTGTTGATGCAAGATTTAAACTAATTTCTAGGAGTCATGATGAGCTGGATTCAGAAATAAGCCAGAGCATAGTTATGAGAGGGTACCTGAGGCTGTGGTTTGAGAGGCTGTGGTATAATTGTTATGACTGAAAGTATCTATTCATGTAGTAATCCCTAATCCTCTTGTTGCTAATTTATTCAGCCTGTTAACACAGTGATTTTTAGTATGTAAGCATGCACACTTACATTAAATGTGCCATCTATGGATTTGTTAATGCTAGCTCTAATCGGTTGGTTGTGCCTGGTAGTACAGAAAGTGTTGGTCTGGGACATGTGGCCTAAAAAGAAAATTCACAGAAGAAAACTTGAGGTAATATGTCTTACTCAAGGTTGTATGCTTTGTAGGAGTTACTTATCTTCAGTTGTGTCACGCCTATATCGATTATTTTATGTTGTTTCTTTAGGATGGTCAAGGTTCTTCGCATGACTATTTTAGGAAATGAACATTAGGGACTTCCCAAACCTGAGTTTTCCTCATCTTTACTCATGTCCCTTTGGCCAAAGCATTTTAAATGGCAAATTGCTAATCATTGCATATGTGTGCAATGGGTAGAGTGAAATGTTCCTCAGCACCACATGCACAGAACAAGCCAGAAGTGGTGTTGTGGCTCAAGTGGTAGAGCACTAGCCTTGAGCTGAAGAGCTGAGGGACTGAACCCAGGCCCAGAGATCAAGCCCCATGTCTGATGAAAAGAAAAAAGAAAAAAAAAGCCGTTAAGCAGTAGCTATAACCTAATCTTGTAGTCTGACTGTTTCTTTAATAAAGGAGTAACCACAAATTTTATGTACAGAATAAAGACCATCCTTAGGCTGAAACATAGAACTTCAAAAGACATAAAACATGTACCAAAACTGTTGCTATACTCTAGAACTGCAAGTAAGTTAATTTCTCAAATAGTCTGATCTTTCTTATGGCAGACATAGGTAGTTAAGTTGCTGGAGGTACTGCATTGCATTATTACTAGGTAATCTAAGAGTTTACAATATTCTCACAATTCTAGCCTATGACATCATATAATATAGTTACTTTTCAATGGGTTAATTCCATTTAACATCTGAATCAATTACACTTTTCAATTTTTTTGGTGGTATTCTTGAACACACGTCCTCATATTTGTCTGGCGAATACAGCATTAATTCATCCATGTTACTAATCCACATACTTTGGTTTGATTACACTTATGTATTTATATATTGCATCTTTATGCTTTAAGAATCATGAACATGGTTCTATATGTTTTCCGTTCACTAATCATTTTAGACAGATTATATAAAATATATGTTCTATACATTCCTACACATTACCTACACATTTACAATTTTCATGTGTAGTTCCATGTTGACATCTTTCTTATTGTCTTCAAGCAGGATAATTTCTTGTAACACTCTGCAGCTGGAGATGTGTTATTAATTAATTACCTTTCCTGAAAATACCCATAATCTGCATTTTTAAAAGTGTGAATTGACTAAGAAGGAAAACTTAAACACAGAAAAATATTATTTTCAATTGTAAAATATCAGTATTACTTTCATAATACCTTAGGGGGAAAGGCATACAGTTCTCATAAATAAATTCCTACTTTAATATTTTGAAATCTTAAATTTTAAAAGATAATGTGATACCTTCACAATAAAGAGTTTTTGGATATCAATTATGTTTTTGTATTTTTTTCTTATGACTCATTTTAGAGGTCCAAAAACATAGATGTTGTGATTAAGTCTTTCCAAGTTGAATATCTGTGAGAAATAGCAGTCACAACTACTGATACAGTTGAGGGAAGAGTGTGATTAGGAACAAATTTTATTTTGAGCTCAAAATATAAGGCAGAGCTGACTAGGACTAATGGGAACCCTGAAGGATGAGGACTGAGGATTTCAGTGAACCTGATGAGATGCATGTCCTGGGTGTCTACTGAAGTTGAAGGACCCCACAGATATTCTGCGCATTTAATTCAAAATTATGAGAATCCAAATGACCTGTAGTCTTTGAATATGGTAGAGAAGGGAAGGTAGTACAATAAGAGACCATATTCTTTAGACAGTGTTGGAGAGCACTCCAGTAAGCATAATGAACATAGAGAAGAGTATCATAATTCTGCTGTCCTTGCCCAAGAAATGCTAGAGGGAGGGAGGAAAACACCTGAATGTATTGTATGTGCAAAATCATTCCACTTAACACCCACAGTCAGTTTACATTAAAAAAAGTGTGCAAAGGAGGGAATCCTTATACTTGTACTGGATGTGCAAAATCTTTCAGTAAGGAAATACACCTAACAAAACCTCAGAGCATATATCCACAGGAGAAGCTTGATGAGCATAGGCACTGTCCAAAATCTATGTCTGAGAAAACATAAGTGGCATTCCTACCACAACTGCTAGAAGATGGTTACAGAAATCCATAAATTGAGAGACACAAAGAGATAGAAGTAGGATTGTGCTTAGATATTTGATAGGTAATATACAGGTAAAAAGTGATCCTCATCATTTTGTATTCCACAGATAGGTAAACACAGTATTTTGAAGTACAAATGGATGCTGATGCATCATGCCTGCAATCCTAGCTACTCTTGAGGCTGAGATCTGAGGATCACAGTTCAAAGCCAGCCTGGGCAGGGAAGTCTGTGAGACTCCTATCTCAATTAATCACCAGACAAACAGAAGTGTTGCTGTGGCTCAAGTGGTAGAGTGCTCACCATGAGCTGAAGAACTCTGGGACCGCTTAGGACCTTTAGTTCAAGCTCAGGACCAGCATAAAAACAAAAAATTCATTACTAAATACCACAAATCACATAGTGCATGTAATAATATTTAAAGGTGCTGGACACAAGTGTCTCATGGTGGTAAACCTGAGATCTGAGGATTGAACTTTCATCCAGCCCTTTCAGAAAAGTCAATGAAACTTTTCTCTACAATTAATCAACTAAAAATACAGAAGTAGAAAGAGTGAAAGAGCCTTAAGATAAAATGGTAAGGGATAGCACCCAGACAATGAGATCAATACCTAATATTGGTACATTTTAATATTGGTACATTTTTAAGACTGAAAAAACAACAGAAACATAGAATAAGTTCTCTTGTGGATGTAGGTAGCAGTTGGAGCAGGGAGGGTGAGCAGACAGGGTAAAGAAGGTGAATGAGGTTTTAAAAAGTGTGTGTGTGTGTGTGTGTGTGTGTGTGTGTGTGTGTGTTTGTATGTGTGTGGTGTTTATCAGTGAAACTTGCTGACACTGTGTTTTTGTTTTCATTTACTCATTTGTTGTTGTTGATATTGCTTGACATTCCTGGGGCTTAAACTCAGGACTTAAGAACTGTTACTGAATTTTATTATGCTGAAGACCTCCATTCTCCCACTTGACCAACTCTAGGGGTGTTTGGTGATTGTTGTTGTTTATTAGGTACTGAGAAATCAAACCCAGTGCTCCATGCATGCTAGGCAAGCAGTTTATCACTAAGCCACATTGCCAGCCCCAAACACACTGTTTTAAGAAAGGAGTCAGGGCTGGGAGCATGGCTCAGTGGTAGAGTGCTTGCCTTGCATACATGAGGCACTGGGTTCATTCCTCAACAGCACATCAGCTGAAAATTCTTTGTGACATATCACCAATTAAATGCCCGAAAACTAGAAGTGACATTGTGGTAGCATGCTAAACTTTAGTGAAAGCTTAGGGAATATGTCAGGCCCTCCCTGAGTTTAAAGCTCTCACTTAACAATTGAAAGAAAAAAGAAATGGTCCCAAACAAACAAGAACCTAATTAGTTGCTTATTGCCTTTTTTCTTCTATTTTTCTTTGCAGTTGTAACTGAATACTTTCTGTCATTCCATTTTCTGCTTTCTTCCTTTCACTTTGGGGGATTGAACCTTGGGACTTGCACATGGAAGGTGGATAGTACATACTAACATATTCTTTCTTCTTTTAACATAAAAAAGTCAGCTTATAGGACAGGGAAGGTGGCTAAGTGGTACAGTGCTTGCATTACATGCATGAAGAACTGGGTTCTATACTTCAGGTCCACATACCCAGAAAAAGCCAGAAGTGGTGCTGTGGCTCAGGTGGTAGAGTGCTACCCTTGAGCAAAAGCAGCTCAGGGACAGCACCTGGGCCCTGAGATCAAGCCCAAGGACAAGCAAAACAGAAAGTCTGCTCATTGAAATTAGTCAATGCCTCTCCTGCAATAAACTGGCTTTAGTTCACTTTCAATAGTACTGTCCTTTCAGTGATTGCAGGGGACACTCACAGAACAGACCTTATGCCTCTGCTGTCATTTATAAACTAGCTGTTGTACAACATTAAGCATCAACACATACATTTCTATTCTCATTATTTTGAACACAATGGGATTTGTAAGGGTAGGTAAAAATAAGTGAAGGAAACTCTTCCTTTTCACCTATTTGTTGTGATAGTAATGGATCTATTTTGCTGTGCACCTAAGTCCCACACTTGTCATTGAATTTCTCTCTGAACTACTTTTCAATTTCTTTTCTTCTTAGGACACACATGAACACACACGTCCTGAAGAATTTATACAAGTACACCTAACAATTGTTTTACTACCAATTTTTCTTGTCCACAAGCAATTGTATCATCTACATAGGACAAGACTATTACATTAGGCCACTGACTTGTCTTACAGTTCCCTGTGTCAACAGTGAACCCTGCAAGAAACACATGCACACCCTGGCCCATGCTGTAGGTGCCATGCTGTGCTTGTGGTGGAAAGATGTGTAGTACAGGTCCTGCTCTGGGCTTCTCATTCCTGTCCCAAGGCCTTGCCGGGCTTGCCTGTTGCATGAAGACTTTGGCACACCCCTCCTCTCCTCAGCTGGCTTCTTACCAAACTTTTCTTTACCTTCCATTTTGAGTTCCTGCCTAGACCATGAGCCCAACCAACTTTCACCACACCAGATAAAGTCTCCACATCAAACTTTTTGTAAGAAATATTTAAGTTAGAATGATTTGGTTGGATTTTGCTCAGACTTCATATACAAGTGAGCCAAAAGATGGTTGGCTGTGGATGCTCCAGGTAGTTATCTACTCAAAGTACTGAGACTTCTATAACAAGAATTTCATAAAAGGGTGTAAGTGATCAGAAAACTTAAAGAATAAAATTTAAAAGAACTTCAAAATTCATTGATGGAACAGAAAATAATGTACACATAATTTAAAGCTAATTATGGGAGGAAAAATGACATAGATCTGGACAAACATAAAGATATAAGTGCTCAAGGAAATGCAAGGGGGTCTTGGGTGGTCCCTGAGGGTCTAGTGAAAATCTTATGATAGCCTTGTTCAGTACCCACTGTGCTCAGTATCCCAGCTTCTGTCCCTTCCAGTCACTCTGAGGTGCATCATTCCAGGTTAACCTGAGGAAGAAACAAGGGTTCACCTAATATCCTGCTCTCTCCTTGGGGTCAAGATTGCTTGGGAACTGGAGGTTCTTGGTTAAATACTTAGATCTCTGGAGAGCAGACTCTTCAGGGTCATGACTTGGGTCATATTAACTGACCCTGATGATGATAACACAATTTTCTATAACATAAATATGATTTTATTTGTACACATTATCCAGTAACATTCAATAAATGGCTATTGAAAATAATCTAATTTAGAGCTGAAATCTTCATTAAAAGGCAGAATTCTGCTAAAGCCTAACTTTGGAAATTGCTACAGGATGAAACTTATTAACCACCAATAGTCATGAGATGTGGCACAAGTGGTAGAGTGTTAGTGTTGGTTTCACAAATGAAACCTTGATCATGGATGTTATATCAGTTCCTGAGTTGAAGACCTCCTATAGGCACAAAAACATTCTTCATGAGAGTGTGAAAGTACAGCTTTTCATGGAAGCAAAAAACTCTGGACTTATCTATAAGGACTGGCTTATATAGCATCTGGAGTCTTGGTCTTGGTTTACTAATTCAGTACTTTCTGATGGAACACAGACATTTTCTCTAAATGCATCCAGGATTCGTTTAAATACATAACTATACAGTGGGAGCTATCTTGGCTCTAGAAATTCTAACTTTAAGTCAACCTTTGTGTTTATGTAAATGAAGACAGTATATTTGTTGTAAGGTAAAGTATCCCAAAAGTCACATTTTTTTAAAATGTATAAATGATGTAATTAGGCTCTCAGTACATTTAGAACATTTTGTAAAAATATGGAACGCTTCACGCATTTGCATGTCATCCTTGCACAGGCACAGGGCCCATGCTAATGTTCTCTGTATTGTCTCAATTTAATCTATGTGCTGCCGAAGCGAGCACAGAAGCCACATTTTGGAAGATGGAATACTGGAGACTTTATTACAGAGGTAGCAGTCTGCAAGCAGCTCGTCGTAACAAAAGCTTGCTGTCCACAAATACACTTAGACAGCTTACAAACAGGTCATAAAGGAAAAAAATAAATAAAAACAAAACCAACAAAACAATTCATAAAAGGGTGTAAGTGATCCAGAAAACTTAAAGAATAAAATTTAAAACAACTTCAAAATTCATTGATGGAACAGAAAAAAATGTACACATAATTTTAAGCTAATTATGGGAGGAAAATGACATAGAGCTGGGCAAACATAAAGATATAAGTGCTCAAGGTAATGCAAGGGGGTCTTGGGTGGTCCCTGAGGGTCTAGTGAAAATCCTATGATAGCTTTGTTCAATATCCACTGAATTGGGACACCATGATTACCAGAGACAAGCCAGGAGACAGGACACAGGACAGGATCACAGAGGCATGTGACATAGCATCTGGTGCCACTGCTGGTCCAACCTAAATAGGGCCTGAGCAGGGGCAGGTCCATAGGAAACTCCCAGTCCCAGGCACTGGACTAACAGATTGAGTAACATATCAGCCAAATGCTCACCCCTGCTTCCAGGGATCCAGGCACACCCACCATCTGGTAGGCAGGTGATGGATGTTGTCATTTCCTTCCCCAAGCATGAAGACAAGATGGCAGACCCCACCATCCACCCTGTGGTCAATATGGCACCAGCCAGGCCTGACCTCCTTACTTAATATTACTGATTTTATTAAATCACTTTATAAAGTGTTACAGCCTCTGCATCATTTTCTAAACAGTTAAAGAGTGGGCTTCTTGTTAAAGTCACTTTTCTTTACTTTATTTGTTGTTGTGAAAATACGGAACAGAAGGGTTACAATTACAGGAGCAAAGTAATAAGTACACTTCCTATCAAGCATTGTTACCTCTTCCTTTGTTTACCCTTACCATCCCTGCCCTCCCATCTCCCACACCCCCCACCAAACTTCTAAAATTCGTTTTTCAACATAATGTCTTGTATATATCATTGTTGCAATGAGTCCACCAGTATCCTTATTTAAACAATTTTTTTCCTTCCCCGCCACAAATTATACCAACATCAAATACAGTGAAAACAACGATTATTCCGTGGGTAGGAACATACAGAGCAACAAAGAAATCATCTTATAAACATGTTAGAAACAATAGAAAGCAAGAAAAATCATTGGAGTCTTTATCTTCAGGTTCATTTCCCCTAACATCAACTTATCTAACCGTTTCTGATTGTCTCACACATATACCAGTTATTACAAATAAGGGAAACTATGGAACCTATGTTTCTTTGGGCCTGGCTTACTTCACTCAATATAATTTTTTCCAAATCTTTCCATTTTCTAACAAATGGGGCAATTTCATTCTTACTGATGGAGGCATAGAATTCAATTGTGTAGCACATTTTCTTGATCCATTCATCTACTGAGGGGCATCAGGATTGGTTCCATATCTTAGCTATGGTAAATAATGCTGCAATAAACATAGTCATGCTGGTAGCTTTAGGATATTCTTGTTTGTGATTATTCCCAAAAATTGGGATTGCTGCATCACAGGAGAGCTCTATGTGTAGTCTTTTGAGGAACTTCTATAAATCTAAAATATACTTGGAATTCAAAAAATTAAACCCCCCAACAATACATCCTCAGAGAAACAACTGCCCAATAAATAGGTGGGCTAAAGTCTTAAAGAGAAACTTCTCTGAAGAGGAAAGGATGGCCAATAGACACATGAAGAAATGTTCAACATCCCTAGCCATAAAAGAAATGCAAATCAAAATATTGAGATACCACCTCACCCCAGTTAGAATGGCAATAATCAAGAACTCTAATAACAACAGATGCTAGAGGGGATGTGGACAAAAGGGAACCCTACTGCATTATTAGTGGGAGTGTAAATTTGTTCAGCCACTTTGTAAAAGCCATTTTTCTTGAGCCCAAACTCTGAAAGAATAATTCTCGCATTCACCAAAAATTAAACATTCTTCTTATGAATAGTTTATTCCTTCCATCTTCCTTCTTTCTTCTCTCCCTCTCTCACTTCCCTCCCTCCTTCCTTCCTTCCTCTCAGGGCCTAGAAGTGATGCTGTAACTCAAGTGGCAGATGGTTTTATTTTTTTGTTAGCTTCAATTTTTGTGAGAGATTGCTCAATGTTTTTTTGTGCTTGGTTATTTCCCCTAATGTCATATCTACCTTGGCCCTTCATGAGATAGCAAATGAAAGACTTCTTCTCATCACAAAGGAATATATGCCTTCTGGGTTTTGGATATATACTCATTGCATGGGTATACACTCATTGTACAAAGAAAATATGGAACATCACATTGCATTTCAAAGTAAGTCCTATATAATATGTAATTAGCCTCTAGAATATTGAGAAAATGTAGGCTTGTCCCATTGTCCCCACTGGTGTTTTATTATAGCTCACTCAGCAGAACAACTAAATGGGCTAAGAGTGAATCAATCATAAGTTGTTCATCACCAGTAATTAATTAAAGAAAAAAGCATGCAGTGAGGACACTTTGGGGTTCTCCCCCAAGGCAAAATGCAGACTCTTATCTTTATGTATCCACCATACTTTTTAAAATATATTTTTATGGTAAAAATACTATACAGATTGGTCATTTAGTTACATGAGGAAGGTCATGAATATAGTTCCTATTGAGCATTGTTACCCACTCTGAGAAAGATTTTACTACTATGTTTGTACTGCAATAAGGACTAATATCTTCCATCAGATCTTCTATTTAAAAACTAAACTGGAATAAGTAAGTCATTGGTACTGTAATGCATGGATCACACATACACAGGGAGAGTTAAGGGAGCAGTAGAAAAATGGTTGCTCTCATGTTCTTGCCTCCAATCATAACAGTCTTTACACATCTATTGTTTCCCTAACCATGTTGGAGATGATCTGAATCCAGTCCCAAAGGGCCAGAGCTCATGTTTCTAAGAATAGTTTATCAAATTACCCTGACACACCATTCCTTAGTATAAAAGACACAAGTTAATAACGTCAATCTCTGAATTACTTGTCGAGACTTGTTGTTTATCCATGCTTTGGATAATATTGAAGGACACCATACCCACTCAACACGATGAAAGTATGAGAAATGTTGGCTCAAAGACTGGTGAAGAGTGAAGAATGGTTTCCCATCACACCTAGCTTACCTCTGCCATGAAGGATTTCTCTGTATAATTTACAGAGGTTTTCTGACAAAGATTTTCCTAGTTTGGGCTTCTTTCCTGGGTAAATGTTCTAATACTTGCTGAAGGTTGACTTCTGGTTCAAAGATTTCCTCTCATGATCATATTTACAGAGATTCTGTAATGTGTCCAGGTCTCTGATACCTGTACAGATGTGACTTCTGGCAAAATGTTTTCTATACTCATAATTTCTCTCATGTCTATGCTCTCACATATGCTGAGGACTCACTTGTGATTGAAAGTCATTTCACGTTATATTCACTACTTTCTTTTCTCCTACGTGAGTCAGTTCTCTGAGGAACACTGAGGTATTCCATTCAGATCAAAGGCTTTCCACACTTGTAATATTTTTAAGATTTCTCCCCTGTATGTTCTCTAAACGTGGATCCATGAATACTTTTTTGTTACATATTTATATTCTCGCCTGTGTCTGTTCTCTGATACAAATTGAGTGATGACATTTTCCTTTTTTATTAATGTTAGGGGTTATAATTACATGGGCAAGGTAATGCATATATTTTTTATCAAGCTTTGTTGCCTCTTCCTTTGTTTCCCCTTCCCATTCCTTCCCATCCCCCACTCTTCTGACTTATGACATTTTCTTCAAAACCTTTGAACTTAGTTTTCCTACATATGTTTTTCTCCTCTGTGTGTGTGTGTGTGTGTGTGTGTGTGTGTGTGTGTGTGTGCATGTGTTTGTGTGTTCAATGTTGAACACTTAGCTTTGTCTTCTGGTTGAAGGACTCCACATCTGCTATATCTTGTGGTTTTTATCCTGTGTGGGTTCCATATTCCAATCTCAATTTTCTTACAGGTGAAAGATTTTCCCCATTTGCTACATTGCTAAGTTTTTTCATTTGTGTGAATCAACTAATGTGTGTTGAGCTGTGACCACCAAATCTTTCCACATTTGTTGCATTCATAAGGTTTCTCTCCCGTGTATGCTCTCTTGTGGATACTAAGCTTTACCTTCTGTATGAAACTCTTTTGACAGCTCTTACCTTTAGAAGGTTTCTCTCCAGTGTGTGTGATGGATCTTAAGGTGTGCCTTCTGGGTGGAAGACTGTCCACATTTCTGACATTCGTAAGGTTTCTCTCCTGAGTGTTCTGTGATGGTTGTTAAGGTATGATTACCAGATGAAAGATTTCCATGCCTCCTACTTAGATAAAATTTATCTCTGATGGGCTTTTGTCTGATGGACAGAAAGGTGAGTGCTCTGGGTGAAAGACGTTCCATACAGTTTACATTCATATGCTTTCTCATTTCTGTGTACTCTCTGGTGGACAGTAAGTTTGGACTTCGAGGTGAAAGACTTTCCACACATGTTAATTTCATAAGGTTTCTCTCCTGTGTGTGTTCTCTGGAGTACATTAAGGTGTGCCTTCTGGGTGAAAGACTTTCCACACCTGTTACATTCATGAGGTTTCTCTCCAGTGTGTGTTCTCTGGTGGAGAGTAAGCTTTGGCTTGTTAATGAAAGACTTTCCACACATGTTAAATTCATAAGATTTCTCTCCTGTATGTGTTCTCTGGTGGAAAGTAAGGTGTAGCTTCTGGGTGAAAGACTTTCCACATGTTACATTCATGAGGTTTGTTTCCTGTGTGTGTTCTCTGATGGACAGTGAGGCTTGACTTCCAGGTGAAAAACTTTCCACACATGTTACAATCAAAAGATTTCTCTCTTGTGTGTGTACTCTGGTGGCCAGCAAGGTTTGACTTCTGGCTGAAAGACTTTCCACAAATGTTACATTCATAAGGTTTCTCTCCTGTGTGTGTCCTCTGGTGGAGAGTGAGGGTTGCCTTTGAGATCAAAGACTTTCCACACATGTTACATTCATATGGCTTGTTTCCTGTGTGTATTCTCTGGAGGACAGAAAGGTTTGACTTCTGTGTGAAGGACTTTCCACACACATTACATTCATAAGTTTTCTTTCCTGTCTGTTTTCTCTCATGGCCAGTAAGTTGTATCTTCTTGATGAAAGACTTTCGACACATGTTACATTCATAAGATTTCTCTCCTGTATGTGTTCCCTGGTGGACAGTAAGATTTGCCTTCTTGGCGAAAGAATTTCCACACAAGTTACATTCATAAGGTTTCTATCCTGTGTGTGTTCTCTGAGGGAAAGTAAGGTGTGTATTCTGGGTGAAAGAGGTGTCACATTGTTTACATTCCTCAACTACAGGAGACACACTGGGATTATATGCAGCACACATCTTACTAGGATCATTGTAGACACCCATGTTCTGACTCACAGTGTCCTTTTCTGTTCTCATCCCTGAGTTCCCATTATTCTTAATCAGTTCTGACTTCTGTATGGAGCTCAAAATAAAAGTTTTTATAAATCTCACTTTTTCCTCCCCTGGGTTACTTTTCATGATTTATTCATCACATCAACAGGAGCAAGAAAAAGAACATGGTTATCTCAATAGATGCAGAAAAAGCATTCGACAAG
>NW_012267663.1:1452-82394 GCF_000151885.1 Dipodomys ordii | reverse complement strand
CAGTTGTTTAAAGATACAGGTGGACCTGTTGCAACAATGAGAAGTACAAGTTGTCATGTCCAAAATGAGCTTTACAACATCGGTCGGGGGGGGGCAAGGGGGGGAAGGAGAAGGATTGGGATTGGGGGGGAGGGGGGAGGCTGGGAAGGGATGTGAAGGGTAAACAAAAGGAGGAGGCTGCAATGCTTGGTAAGAAATGTACGCATTATCCTGCCCATGTAATTGTAACCCCTCTGTACAGTATCTTCAGAAATAAAATAAAATATAAAAAAAAAGAAAAAGAAAGTAGTACTGACATTTTACAATGGAAAATAATGTTTTTCTGTATTTCAGATTTTTCTATTTTTCTCAAGGAAATATTCACTGAAGTTATTCAGCTACACACTCTTAAAGCTATGATTCTGAATTCCTCTCCATGGCAAGCAACACTAATAAGAAATTGTGCTATCATAAGATAGTAGCCCTAGCATACTATTTTCCTCCTACCTCCATAGTACTGGTTTAAAAGAAAATGATATCTCCTTTTCTACATTTCTCATTGTCATTTTCTCTTTAAGAATGACTTCTCTAAAGATAAAAGAATTGCTAACATTAACAATACTGGCATACCAAATTCAGTTTGTCTCCACAAGAATTCTAGATTGACAATTCCTTGAGACAAAGGATCACCTAGTTCTCTGCCACACATGACTCAGGTGTACTAGGAATAATATTGCTCTGTACAGCTCAAGATAAACATACCAACTGGCTCTGGATCCAACATCACCATTCAAGATACTTTAAATCACCTTTGAAATTCTTGTCTGAGCCTTCTCTTATCCATGTTTCTGCACCTTGCTCCAGCTTGACAATCAATTTAGGTTTAGGAACACGGTGCCTTGTGATTAACAAATAGTGGAGAACTATTGCTCTTGCTGGGTCATCATTGCTGTAAGGTCTCAGACATCCTGTTCACAAGGTTGCTCCTAAATCTGGTTTCTCATTTAACAGCTCCATGGTGGAGTTTCCCCCAACTTTGAGTTTATTTTGCCAATTGTGTGGCTTGAACTCAGCTCTTTTGCTCAAAGCTAGTATTCTACTACTTTGAGTAGTGGCTACATTATAATTTTTGAATGGTTAATTGGAGATAAGAGTCTCATTGTGATTTTCTGCAGTTGCTGGCTTGAAACCAAAATCTTCAATTTCAGACTCCGGAGTATCTAGGATTCCAAGCTTGAAGCACTGCACCCTATGTCAAGGTTGGCTTACAAATATACACTTTCAACTAATGAGTTCCAGATCATATTTGCAGTAGTAACATATGTTCCATTCTAGACTGCAGATCCACCTATAATAAGTACTCCAAATTTGGGAACTCAGTCTCTTATTAGTGAAACATAGTTTAGAACTTTTGTCCAACTACTGATTTTCCTTCTTAAAGAATGAGAATAAAATTAGCTCTTGAGTTACATATAATCACGTTGATGTTTCACTTAGAAAGAAATGACACTTCCTGTGGACTGGAATCTTCTAACTAAATAACAAAAATATACAAATGTCTACTAAAATAAAAGCACTTGAACTTCCAAGTAAAAATGACCTTTGCTCACCCAAGGACATGAGGTTGCTATAGGTCTCCAGCATTACATCTCTATGAAGGGTCTTCTGACCAGGATCCAGATCCTGCCACTCCTTCCAGGTGAAGTATACAGCCACCTTATCAAATGACATCAGCTTCTGTAAAGGCACATTTCCAGCAAGAAATTAGGCATGGGTCATGAGAATTCCAATCTGGAATTTCATTATGCTGCAGGTATGCTTTTGTCTTACATATAATATTTGCAGCTTGCTGTGTTACCTATTCACTGGGAGAATTAAATAGCAAATTAAAAATACTTGAGAATATATAAAACTAACCATTATAAAACAAAGATTTGTGGGGCACTGGTGACTTATGCCTATAATCCTAGCTATTGAGGAGGCTGAGGTCTGAGGATCGTGGTTCAAAGCCAGCCCAGCCACCAACATCAGTGAGACTCTTATCTCCAATAAACCACCAGAAAAGTGAAAGTAGCACTGTGACTCAAGTGGTAGAGCATTCATATTGACTTGAAGAGCTGAGGAACAACAGCTAGGCCCAGAATTTAAGCCCCAAATCCATTAAAATATTATAGTTTCGGGCTGGGAAGGTGGCTCAGTGGTAGAGCGCTTGCCTTGCATGCCTGAGGCCCTGGGTTCAATTCCTCAGCACCATATAAGAAAAAAGCCAGAAGTGGTGCTGTGGCTCAAGTGGTAGAGCACTAGCCTTGAGCTGAAGAGCTGAGGGACAGTGCCCAGGCCCAGAGTTCAGAACCCACGACTGGATCCTCCCCCCCAAAAAAAGAAAAGAAAAAAAATATTACAGTTTCCCTAATGCATGCAAACACATTTCTGCTGCAAGCAATAGAGACAAGATAAAAATTCTAAGGAAACAATAACCTACCATGACAATATTAAGTTTAAGGAGGTGCCTAAAGATGATATTATCATGTTTTGATAAACTTTTAGTACATATCAGTTTGACAATGAATTAAACAAATATTTTTACTGCATTCATATATTATGCATCACTGTAAACCCTATTGAGATCTTCTATTAACAAACACTCTCATAAGCAAGCAGAACACATTCAGGACCTAACATGATACACATTATTAAGTCTATGAAAAGCACAGTGTCCACATGAATGTTAGAAACAGTAACAGTACTCCAGAAAGTAGCTAATGGTTTATTTGGTCCTTACAGTATGTGATTTAGTTTCCACATAAAAGTATCCTAGTTTAACCATTCCTTGTTTAAATACTAAATATTGAAATGTGGTCATATTTCCTTCCTATGTTAAAAAGAACTGCTACCATGAAGTTTTGTAAACTTTGCCTACATTCTACAACACAAAATATAGGTGGGAGGGGAATAAAATATTCCTTTACAAGATTTTCATTTCAATAGGCCTTTATGGAAGATGGAAGCAAATTGATAGAGGCTCAAGGAACACTCAATATGGCAAAAATGATAAATATGATGAAATGCTCAAATGTGTCAGATATTCCTGAATCATTTCTCTAGTAGATCCCTAAGGATATATTTCCACTTGTGTTAGTTAATAGCAAATTTTTTCAGGGATCAAAATCAATTACTGAGCAAACATCTCTGAGATTTTGCAACAAGTAATATTTCTAATAGAGAAAAACTTGTCACTGTATTTTTTAAAATCAAAACCAGTTCCTGTTTTACAATGGAAGTGAATGAAAATATTCAAAAGTCATGGGATGGGAAAGCAAAACCATACTACATCAAAAGAAGTAAGACCAAAGATATCACAATCAGGAGAAGTCACATTTTCTTGTAGTGTATCAACTAGGGGAAGGACATACTTTGCTGTAAGGAACTGTGAAGTTGAGCTGAAGGGGAAAAAGGTTTGAGAAGTTGGAATTCCAGCCTGATAATACTGAAAGCACTTAGACCTGGCCACGGAGGGGTTAAAAGAGAATTCTTGAGAGGGTTAAGAGACCGGAATGCAGGCCTTTTCCTTAGCTTTGAAAAGATAGCAGCTGAAACTGAGGTGCTGTTGACCTTGAAGGCTAGGTAAGGTGAACTTCATGTCTGCATTTTCTCTGGGCAGCAGTCTTCTGTCTCAGGAGAATAAGGAAACATATATCCCTCACAGACTGTTGTGGCTCTGATTGTAATATTAATGTAGATACTTCATATTTGCATGTTATCAATGGTAACCTTTCCTGTGTGAACTCAAGCAACTATGGTTGCTTGCAGGAATCCAGGGACCAAGTGTGAGAGTGCTTCCAGACCCCTGTTTTCCCCTAAGTCTATCTGTTCATAATTTTCTTTGTTTCTGGAATCCTGTAGAACTCTTTAGGCAAAAATTTTCCTATATATGGTGCTGGGAAGGTGGCTTAGTGGTAGAGTGCTTGTCTTGCATACCCGAGGCCCTGGGTTCGATTCCTCAGCACCACATAAGCAAAAAGAAAAAAGACAGAAGTGGCGCTGTGGCTCAAGTGGTAGAGTGCTAGCCTTGAGCTGAAGAGCTGAGGGACAGCACTCAAGCCCAGAGTGCAGGCCCCACGACCAGACCCTCCCAAAAAAATTTCCTATATAATTGATAGGAAAAATGTCAAACATAAGAGTAGGGTGTTTTCACACACAAAAAAAAAAACAGAGCCACATCAGCAAATTAAAACTGGTCACTAAGAAAAACCAATACCCAGACAGATCATTTCAAGAAAAGAAACAACTGAGAGACATATAGAAGAAAGAGGGAATGAGGAAAGTAAGAAAAAATAATAGAAAGAGAGATACAAAGAGAGAGAAAGAGAAAAATAACCAACGCTAGTGAGTAGAAAATCAAGAATAAAGAGAGAACATAGAGGACAAAAATCTTGTGAGGATACTTTAGAAAACAAACAGAAATTTGTAGAAAGATCATAAAGTTCAGCATCAAATATAGCCTAAGTTTCATGTAAGACCAAGACCATGATGTAGTCCAACAAGTATATATGGAAAGTAATTTAAGTACATATATGTTAATCATTCCTTAAGAATACACAAAGGTGTGTGTGTGTGTGTGTGTGTGTGTGTGTGTGTGTGTGTAACCACACTATTTCAGCAATTCCAGGAAAATTTCATTGAGATAGTTTAATGTTACTTATGAGGTAGTGATCTGGTTCCAGTCTATCCTTCACCTTCTTGAAATGTAACCTGCTTGATGTCATTAAATCACATAAAAAGAGTGACTACATTTTATGACAACACAAAACCTAGACATTCTGAAGCAAATCTACATTCAACTGAGAAAGACTATAAGCATTTAATTTTCTAAATCTATAAGGAATCTTTATCTGCTAAATCTACAAGCCATCTTTATCTGATTTATGAATATGTTCCTGAGGCTGAATCTATTTGGTTGGTATTGTTTTTAATTCTTGAACATCTTTAGGTTCATATAATGGAATAAAAAACAAATGACAAATAAAAACCCAACTCACCAGAGATCCTTTCATTCTTTCTTGCTGCTGACAATGAACAGAAGATTCTGGAAGCATGGCTAGGATATAAAACAAATGACGTATTCCAAAAATGAATCTGTGAGACTTTTTGCCCAGAATTTCCTCTTGTAAACATGAGACATGGGCTGGAAAGGCATAAAGCCTTCTTATAAGAGAAAAAAATTTAATGTCTCAAGCAGGGCATTAAAGTCTCCAATAAACACACATCCACTCCATTTCCTGGTACATAGATATTACTAAACCAACTAATTTCTTGTTTATGTATTCACTAAATTTGTAAAAATAAATTATGCCACAGAAAATACTGAATAACTGAAAGCAAAAACATATCACATTTCCACTAAAAGTAGTTATTGCTGAAATATACTTCAAGATGTATGAGGATATGCAAAGAATTGGAATTTGTGTTCTGCCTCATTCATTTATATATTTAAAACCAGGGAAAGCATGTATGATGTAACTCAGTAGTTTTCACGCAAAGATATAGAGGAAAATGTATATATAATATATTTCTTGTGTTATTTCAATAATGAAGGTCAAATGGCATATTTCACTATACCCATTGTACACCTATGCAATGACTTGCAAATTGCCATTTAAGATGCTTTGGCAAAGGGATATGAGTAAAGATGATGTAAACCTAGGTTAGAGAAGTTACTAAAGCTCATTTTCCTAAACAGTCATGGAAAGAACCTTGGCCGCCCTGCTGGAGATACAGGGCTTAATAAAGATACAACATAAAATACTTGATATAGCAATGACACATAAAACCTTGAGTAAGACATATTACCTTGGTTTCTCCTGTGACTTTTCTTATGAGGCCAAATTTCCCTGACCGATACTTTCTCAACAACCAGGTGAAACCAACTGATTAGAGCTAGCATTAGCAAATCCATAGATGGCACATTTAAGATAAATTTCAAGATTACATATTAAAATCAGTGGTAAAAGGCTAAATAAAATAGCGAGAAGAGGATTAGGGTTTAGTACATAAATAGATACTTTCAGTCATAACAATTACCCCACCATCCCAAACCACAGCCTCAGGGAGACTCTGATATCTATGCTCTGGCTTATTCCTCAATCCAGCTCATCACGACTCCTAGAAATTAGTTTAAACCTTGCAACAGCACAAAGTGATTGAGAGTGGTGTAGGAAAGAGTATCACTTGAATCTTGTGCTCAGGGAAGTAGCAACAAGTTTTGCATAAGGCAAGGGAAGCTAGCAACATCTTACACTCCCTGTGCTTTTCTGCTTCTTCTCTTTAGAGCTTCTCAGAATTGACAAGGTCTGTCCATTTAGGATGGAGATTCCTATTCATAGGATGCTCTGGTTTCAAAAATTGCTAGGCTTCATTCCCAAAAATACAGGACCAGCACTCTACTCCAATATCCCATGTACAACTGTCTCTAGAAACAGGGTCATGTACAAACACAAGCCAGGAGATTAAAAACTCAAGCCAAACAGATTAAAATATCTCTAGGAGAAACAACACAGAAGCCCCAAATATAACTGCAATGTAAGAGGACTCAAGCAGGCACACACCTCACAATTTCACTAGAATTCTTCCTGTACTCCTCTTACACCTGGGCAAAGCAAATAAAGTCACATGCGTTAATAGAAAAATTCCTTGGTCTTGGAGTACAAATGCACAGCTCTTGGGCTCTCCTCATCTGGAATATCACACAGCTTGCTCTTGGACATTTGGGAACCAGGTTCTTGCATCTGAAGGTCCAGAGGCTAATGGCAGCACAAACTCCTGAACCTCAAGCAAATTATCATCCCAGACTGGAGAAAAGCATGGAGGAGGAAGTAGGTGCTTTGACTCAAATGTAAAGCTCTCTCTCTGAGCTGACAAGCTCAGGAACAGTGCTTGCAGACCCAGAGTTCAAGACCCACGACCCATCACAGAAACAGAAAGAGAAACCTGTAGAGTGTAGACTCCAGCAGTGTCTCCCACCTATGGAAGGCCAAACTGTACTTCAGGTCACTTCTAGCAGCAAGGCAAAGGGAAAGAATTCGAATAGGCAGACTTCAAACACCGGTGGGGAGCGGGGAGATGCATGTGGAAAAGGATCTTCTGCCCCACCTTCACCCTCCACGACTTTCAAAGAAATTTCCTCCATGGAGGATACAATTCCCACAATGCTCAGCGCACCCTGCTACACCCCTGGTCCCAAGTGTGCTTGGGTGCATTGGGACTTTTCTCTCCCTGATGTGGGAGCTAAGGTGAGTTTCTTCTTGAAAACCACCATTTCCTTCCTGAAATATTGTAAGACCAGCCACAAAATGTAAATATATGGGGAGAATTGGATGCATTGGAATTTTGGTTCTTAGTTCTAATAATGAAATTGAGGTTATAGGACTGCGTTGCTTATACCTTTCTTTTTGTTCAATGCCTGCATTCTGCTGAATGTAAATTATATCTCTGTTTGGCCTTAAATTGTTTAATACCTCCCCTCTCATCTTACAAAGGTACTCACAGACACTAAACTTATACTGGGTCATTTCCCATTGATGTAATATATACACTAGCATAAAATAGTGAGATTGTTAGGTAGATATACAGCATAATCCTTGTGTTGATTTGGATTTCTCAAAATCTAACAATTAATTTTCCAGAAAGTCCCCAATTCTATTAAATCAAAAGGAGTTTTTGGTTGTTTCTGAATTTTGCTTTTCATTTAAGAGTTTTATGTGTTTTTCTTTTTGCTGTTGGTCCTGAGGCTTCAACTCAGAGCTTGGGCACTGTCTATGAGCATTTGCTGTGCTTTACTTGCATTTCCTTTAATAATCTCTTCAGGTAATTAGTGAAAAGTTTCCTCACTGGGCTTCTTAAGAACATGGCACATTACCTCCATTTTCCTTGCCTCTCAGGAATTTACATTTACAGAATGAAATCATTTTTTATTTATATTATTGGAGGTGCTTTTTTTTTTCTTTTGGTTGGTCGTGGGGCTTGAACTCTGGGCCTGGGTGCTGTCCCTCAGCTCTTCAGCTCAAGACTAACACCCTACTACTTGAGCCACAATTCCACATTTTCCTTTTTGGTGTATGTGGTACTGAGGACTTCAACACAGGGCTTCATGCATGCTAGGGAAACACTCTACCACTGCTGTGGGCCAGCCACACCAGCAGTGCTCCTGAAGGACAAGGGGATGATAATGGAACAAACAGAGAGAAGGCCAATGATGAATTTCTCTTTATTCCAGCAACGACCTTAGCTAGAGACACTTTCTATATCTGTCCAGTTCTTGCATCACATTGTTCTAGGACTCAATGTGGCAACAACTGCAGATCATATGCATCCTTCCTCATTCTAGCTCAACCTTTGTCCACCAAAGTTCTACAGGTAAGCACTCAGGGCCAGAAGTAATAGGAACACTGCCTTCTATGAAAATGGCAGTGGTTATGGAGGTTTTGCTCACACCTTGCCAGCTCCTGGCACCTCTGGGTCTCCAACATCTCCCCTTTTTCATTTTGTAAATTGAGCAAGTGATTATCAACCTGAACCTGGAAAAAGCAGATCATATATCTCAGGAAGAATAGAAGAAAAAGGAATAGTAAAAGAAGAAACAGCAAAATGCCTAAGAAATAACAAAAGGTGTGTTATTATTATGAAGGAAATGGAGAAGTGATGCAGCTAATTCTGGGGGTGTGCTACCTATAGGGTGGAGTGACCAATATCAGATATCTGACCCTGACACTGCATAATGTCTAAGCTTAAATTATCAAAGGACCAGATTCTTCAAATATGTCACTGGATATTGGTCCAAGTCATATTTCCATAATATTGTTTGGTGTTTTGGGGTCCGGTCGGGGGCCTGAACTCTGGGCCTGGGCGCTGACCCTCAACTCTTGAGCTCAAGTCTAGCACTCTACCACTTGAGCCATAGAACCACTTGCGGCTTTTTTCTTTTTGCTTATGTGGTGCTGAGGAAATGAACCCAGGGCCTCATGCATGCAAGGCAAGCGCTCTACCACTAAGCTACCTTCCCAGCCCCATATTTCCATAATATTCAAGAAGGATAACACAGATATACTCACCATTAGCATGACATCATTTTTAACTGGGTCTTTAGCAGGTCTACCTGATTATCAAAATACATGACTGCTGTTTCCAAACCATAAAACATATAACAATCTTTTTATCTACTCCCACATGCATCCCAGGGTACCAGAAACTTATCAAGCGAAAGTATTAACATGTTGTGCTGTATATATAGTTTGGATAAGGTTCACAGCAGAAGAAGTAGCACTAGCAAGAAGAGTTAGGGTAGCAATAATGCTGGCAACCAATATCACCAAAAATCTTCAGCAATGGCTAAGAGCCCTCTAAAGCTCAATAGCAAACAGACCCAAACTTATTCTACCATCATGGTTCTATCAACTGAACAGGCAACATAAGTTAAGGTGATTGAATAGTAATCTCAGGATTTATACGGTTAGTGAAAATACAATTGTGACTGCAAGAGGCATGAAACACCACCCCACCCTTGAAAACCATATGCAGCTCAACTACCAGCCTGTATAGATACATAACACAACCTTGCACTGTAAGTGATTAAAAAAAAACCATGAAACAGAACAGGTCTCTGAAGCAGAGGTATGGAATCCAGAGAGGCTTTCATGCAAATAGGCCTCAAGGCAGCATCCAGTCTACAATGTTAGGGTGAGCTTGTCCACACAGGCTGACAAACATGAGGTCCAGTAAGTTACCACTGATCACGTCACTCCTCTGAGACCAATCCTGCAGTGAATATTGGGAGGCTCCTAACACCAGAACAGTGGACAAGAAGTGAAATCCACAGGCCCTCCATGGTGGTAGATCATCACCAACACAGGAATCTCTAGGCATAGTGGAACCCAAGTGGGGTACACCACATCTCCTGCCAAAGGAATTCTACAAGTGTTATGCATAAGCTCACACTTTTTCCATTCATTCACCTTTTCCTCCAGAGGAAGTCAGAGCCATAATCTATCCCTGAATACCTTACCATACTTGTACCTTCTACCTCAGGATCTACAACACTCAATAATTGAGATCAATGAAGTAAGAGGATATATTTGTATAACAAATAATGAGACATGTCTGTGAGCAATCAACAATTCAAAAATAATGTAGAAGGTAAATTCTATTTATACTAGGACAATAAACATAATACTTAGAAATGAATGATTGAAAAAAGTAACCTTGAACAATGAAAACTATGTGACACAGCTATTCTAGGAAGCACCAAATTTTACCTGATCCTTATCCCCTTGCCTCTCAGGAACTTACTTTTAACTTTTACAGAAAGAAAGAATTATTTTTCCTTCACAATTTATAGGTGCTCCAATGTTGCCGTCTATACATCCAAATGTGCCTCATGATGTCCATTTTCATGAAGAATAGCTCAGGTCCACTAAAAGAGGCATGGAGAACCCATGCACTGGAGGACTGAATATCAGGCATGAATATTTCCTACACACTCCTTCCCAGTCATGATGTGGGGAAAGGATCATCAACAAGCATAACAAACCCTTAAGAGATAGCTTAGCATGTCTGATATAAGGGAGGGAGGCAAATGGCTTGTTCCACAGTGTAATGGATACAGTCTTGGAAGACGAGTCTGAGGTCCCCTACATATTTAGCCTAGAGTTGCTGCCAGAAATTTCTAGGATCAGAGAAGAGGTAGAAAATCAAGACAAAACAGGATATGCAAAACAGAAAAGTAAAAACAGACTGGTTTGGAGCAAGTGATCAAGCTTCACATGAACATAGACCTACCCTAAACTCTACCTCCACCCACATTCAACCTGATCTACCTACACAACCATTTTTTGAAGTCTTGGGGAGGTGTACCATTTTCTAAGAAACCCCTGGAAGGAAACTTTTCACTGGTTCCCTGAAGCAATTAATAAAAGAAAGGCAAGTACATCACAGCAAATGCTCACCGACAGTGCCCATGCTCTGAGTTCAAGCTACAGGATAAACAACAAAATGAGGGAAAAAAACTTGTTACGGAAAGGCAAATTTCAGACACAAATAACCAAAATTCCTTAAAATTTCATAGATGGAATTTGGGAGTTTCAGGGAAAGTAATGAGGAGAGTTTAAAAGGTCAATTTAATTCAAACATCATAAAGTATGTCTACCTTAAATATCCTGCTATAGTAATTCAGTATATATATTAGTGAAGGGGAAATGATCCCAGAATCAATTCGTTAAGTGTCTGTAAATACCTGATCATGTGGCTTGAAGTCGGGGCCTGAGCACTATCCCTGAGCTCTTTAGCTCAAGGTGAGCTCTATACCAATTGAGCCACAAGGCCATTTCCATTTTTCTGGTGGTTAACTGGAGAGGAAGTTCATGAATTTTCCTGCCCGAGCTGGGTTTGGACCACCATCCTCAGATCTCAGCCCCCTGAGTCCCTAGGATTACAGGCATGAACCACTGGAACTCAGCTGCAAATACCTTTTTAATGTGAGAGGGGAGATATTCAAAATTTTAAGGCAAAAGGGACATAATTTACATTTACCAGAACATACATTTTTAACAAAAATAAAAACAAAACCATGGAGTCTCATAACTTCAATTACATTAATAGAACTAAGAATAAAAAAGCCAAATTATCTAATGCTCCTAATACATTTCTTTGTTTTTGTTGATCTCACAATGTTTCAGGAGGTAAACTGATTTTTCTAGGAGAAACTCACCTTAGTTCCCGCAGCTGAGAGAGAAAGGTCCCCATGCATCCATGCACACTTAGGACTAAGTGTCTGGTGCCAGTCAAAACCCTGTAGCAGGCCAACTTCCTCTAGGTGAATGCATTGCATTATGGGAATTGTAGTTTATATCCGGACTCAGATCCTTTGAAAGTGTGTGTGAGGGAGTGGGGAGTAAAGGGGCCAGTACCATCTTGCCCACTGTTGGTGTTTTTAGTTTGCAAATTCGGGTTTCTTTCCTTTTGCCTTGCTGTTGGAAGTGCTCTGAAGTACAGCTTTGCACTCCATAGTCAGAGCCAAGAGGTAGAAGCCCGTCTTCTCTTCTTGGGAGGTGTAACTTGAAGCGATCTGAGACTCCTAACCAGAGTCTTTCCCCAATCTGGGGTTGATTATATTTTATGGGCCCTTGGGTTTGTGCATTTGTTCCTCCAGGTGCCAGAAACTGGCCCACAAACCTCTGGTCCTCTAGACAAAGGGAGTCAGGAGTTGTGCATTTATATTCCTGAACCTAGAGATTCTGCTACTCACCCATGTGACTTTATAAACACTGCTTTTAAAGGATTCATATTGTGTTTCCTATCAAAAATACCTCACTGAAGTAAACAGAATTGATTTTTTTCTTTTTGTGAATGTCACTGCAAAGTTCATGTATTTTATATTAACAATTACCATTGTGGGTAAGTGGGAAAAAAAACAGTATGCTGGATAAAAGAATTTGCTGTGTAATCAACCAACAAGTATAAGCAAAAGCACATACCTATATAAGTTGTTTCTTTTACATTTTATGGATCTACATTTTGGGGTATATTTTCTGTTAATATTGTTTAGTAACACTTAAGATTTTACTCTTCTGTGGATTTGTCTTTAGTGGAATCTTTAATGATCTACTTGATTCAGGAATGTTTCTTCTCCCATAAGAAGGCTTTATGCTTTTCCAGCCCACCTAACATGGTCTGACCAGGAACTTCTAGGGTAAAATCACAGAGGTTCTTTTGGGACTCTCTCATTTGGCTTTTCTCCACACCATGGTTCCAGAATCTTTACTCATTGTCAATAGCAAGAAAGAATGAAAGGATCTCTGATGAGATTCTTTTATTTCTCACTCTGTTTGACATTCCATTTTATGAACCTAACTGTGTCCAAGATTGAAGAACAGAAAAAAAAAACAAAAAGATTCAGCTGCAGGAACATGTTTCTGAAGAAGCTAAAAATGGCTTGGAGATTTATCAGATTATCAAATCTTGCCTTCTAAGTTAAGTACAGTTTTGCTTTAGTTTGTTTCTCATGTTTTAATGCAAGGACAAAGTTGCCTCACTTTTTATGTGATTCAATGGCACCTAGTAGATAACTTCTCATGGAAGGTAAAGGTTGGCTAGAATCTGGTCAGCCATCACAGCCTAGTACATAACATTAGACTATCCTAATGAAGTTTTACTGGATTTGCTGAAATAGTGTGGTCAAACATAACTTTGACTGTTGTAAAGGACTGAGTGTGTTATAAGTACTTGAATTAATCTCTGTAAATACTCTTGGACTGCTTTTTGGTATTTGTCTTTCTTGACTCTTAGGCTGTATTTCACGGTAATTATAGATATCTCTGCTTTTCCCTAAGGTATGTACAAGTGTGTAGTACTAGATGATATTTCTATGTAATTCTATATTCAGTTCTTTTTAGGACTCGTTGTCCCATCTCTGATAGTTTTACATACCTGAGAGAAATGCACCAAGGTTCACATTGTTGTCACATCTTTCCTAGCTTTTCTTAGACTTTGGAAGGATTTTTGTTGTTTTGTTTAAAACTACGGCCACACTAACATGTATAAAATAGATATTTTATTGTAATTTTGATTTGAATTTTTCTCATGATTATTGATACTACTTTTATATTTTAATCAGTTATTTGTGTATGTCCTTTTAAGAAAAGTCTCTTCAATATTTTTCCCATTTTAAATTAACTTTTTTTGTGTGGGGGTTACTTGTAGGATTTTCTTGACATTTTCTAATTCAGATTTGTTAGGAATCTATTTAAAGACATATGCAAATATATTCTCCTACCATGCTTTTGCTTCTTCGTTGATAGATCTTTTCAGTATACAAAGTTTTCATTGTAAGCACTTAATCTTGTTTTGTTTGGTATTTATTTTTTAATTTTTGTTCATTTATTTATTTACTGTCGCTCATGGGGTTTGAACTCTGGGTGTGAGCTTGTCCCTCAGCCCTTCAGTTCAAGGCAGCACTCTACCACTTGAGCCATGCCTGCACTTCCACTTTCTTTGCTGATAAAAGCAAGAGTCATAAGCATTTGGTTTTTGATTAGTAACCCCAAAAGGATTTCAGTGCTTACTTTATGTTTAATTAACCACTAGTGATAAGCCACTTGGATTGATTCACTCTTAGTCCATTTTGTAGTTCTGCTGAGTGAGTTATAATGAAACACAAGTGTGCCTGATGTGAAGAATTTGTGTTTTCTCACTTTTCTAGAGGCTGACACTTAGTTCTCAGGAGGATAAACCTCTCTCTAGCACCACTACTATTCCTTGCTCCAGCTCCCTTTTGATAATTGTACGAAAACACAATTAAGACATGGTAGCAGCACAGATATGTAATGAAATCATTAGAAATATGTTAAAAAATTGAAGTGCACAAACTAGCTAGAAAATGGTTACAGAAATCCATGGAATGAGAGACACAAAGAGACAGAAGTAAGATTGTGCTTAGATATTCAATAGGTCAAATACAGGTAAATAGTGATCCTCATTTTTTTTTTTTGCAGTCTGGTCATGGTGCGTGAACTCTGGGCCTGGGCGCTGTCCCTCAGCTCTTCAGCTCAAGGCTAGCGCTCTACCACTTGAGCCACAGCACCACTTCTGGCTTTTTTTCTTTTTGCTTATGTGGTCCTGAGGAATTGAACCCAGAGCCTCATGCATGCAAGGCAAGTGCTCTACCACTGAGCCACCTTCCCAGCCCCATTTTGTATCCCATAGATAGGTAAATACATTATTTTGAAGTACAACCGGATGCTGATGGATCACGCCTGCAATTGTAGCTAGTATGGAGGCTGGGATCTGAAGATCACAGTTCAAAGCCAGCCTGGGCAGGGAAGTCAGTGACAATCTTATCCCCAATTAATCACAGGAAAAACAAAAGTGGTGCTGTGGCTCAAGTGGTAGGGTGCTCACCTTGATCTGAAGAGCTCTAGGACAGCTTAGGACCATTAGTTCCAGCCCAGGACCAGCACAAAAACAAACAAAAGTCCACTACTAAATACCACAAACAACATAGTGCATGTAATACTATTTAAACATGCTGGACACAAGTGTCTCATGGTGGTAAACCTAGGATCTGAGAATTGAGTTTTCATCCAGTCTTTTCAGAAAAGTCAATGAAACTCTTATCTACAATTAATCACCTAAAAATCTACAAGGAGAAATGGTGATAGAGCCTTAAGGTAAAATGGTAAGGGATAGCACCCAGACAATGAGATCAATACCTTACATTGGTACATTTTAATGTGATGTAGGGAAATAAACGCCAGGTTTAATAACTGGGTGGAATTGTGCAAAAATGCATACTGGCTTATGTAATTTTCACTCATATATATGTATATATATAATCTTCACAATAATTTTTTATGAATGCACAAACAACAGAAACATAGAATAAGTTCTCCAGTGGATGTAGGTAGCAGTTGGAGGAGGGAGGGTGAGCAGACAGGGAAACAGAGGTGAATATGGTTTAATAAATGTGTATTTGTGTGTGTGTGTGTGTGTCTATATGTGAGTGTTTGTGTGTTGTGTATATCAATGAAACTTGCTGACATTGGGTTTCTTGTTTTCATCTACCATTTCATCTTGTTGTTGTTGTTCTTGTTTGACATTCCTGGGGCTAGAACTCAGGGCTTGAGAACTGTCCCTGATTATCATTATGCTGAAGGCTACCACTCTACCATTTGAGCTACAGCACCAGTGCTTCTAAGGGTATTTGGGGGCTGTTGTTGTTTATTAGGTACTGAGATTTCAAACTTAGTGCTCCATGCATGCCAGGCAAGCACTTTATCACTAAGCCACAGTGCCAGCCCCAACCACACTGTTTTAAGAAAGGAGGCAGGGCTGGGAGTGTGGCTCAGTGGTGGACTGCTTGCCTTGCATACATGAAGCACTGGTTTCTATGCCTCAGCACCACATCAGCAGAAAATTCATTGTGACTTATCACCAATTAAATGCCAGAAAACTAGAAGTGACATTCTGGCTGGAAGTGGTAGCATGCCAGCCTTTAGTGAAAAGCAGAGGGAATATGCCAGGCCTTCCCTGAGTTTAAACCCCACAGCTAACAACTGAAAGAAAAAAGAAACAATCCCACACAAACAAAAACCTAATTACTTGCTCATTGCCTTTGTTCTTCTATTATTTTTTTGTAGTTGTAACTGAATACTTCCTGTCATTCCATTTTCTACTTTCTTCCTTTCACTTTGGGGGGTTGAACTTTGGGACTTGCACATGGAAAGTGGATACTGCCTACCAACCTATTCCTCCTCCTCCTCCTCAGCTCAAGGTTCTTCAGCTCTACCACTTGAGCCACAGCGCCACTTCCGGCTTTTTTCATTTTGTTTATGTGATGCTGAGGAATCGAACCCAGGGCCTCAGGCATGCAAGGCAAGCGCTCTACCACTGAGCCACCTTCCTAGCCCCTATTCTTTCTTCTTTTAACATAAAAAAGTCTGCTTATAGGACAGGGAAGGTAGTTAAGTGGTACAGTGCTTGCATTGCATGAACGAGGAACTGGGTTCTATTCCTCAGGTTCTCATACACAGGAAAAGCCAGAAGTGGTGCTGTGGCTCAAGTGGTAGAGTGCTACCCTTGAGCAAAAGCAGCTCAGGGAAAGCACCTGTGCCCTGAGTTCAAGCCTAACACCCAGCAAAACAAGAAGTCTGTTCATTTAAATTAGTCAATGCTTCCCCTGCAATTTAAAAGACAAACTTACAAGTGACATAATTTCACTTTCAATAGTATTGTCCTCGTTTCCAGAGAGTTCAAGGGCCTCACACAGAAGAGACCCTAGGCCTCTGCTGTCACTTATAAACTAGCTGTTGTACAACAGTAAGCATCAACAGAAACATTTCTGCCTTTATTATTTTGAACACAAAGGGATTTGTAAGGGTTGGTAAAAATAAGTGAAGGAAACCAGAGCAAACTGTGGTCCCGAACCATTGCCTGGCCTCGCTCTGTGGGCTACTGGCACTGAAGGGGGTTGCACAGAGGAAAAAAAAACTGAATTGGAATAAGTAAGTCATTTGTACTATAAGGCATGGATCACACATACAGAGGGAGACTTAAGGGAGCAGTAGAAAAATGGTTGTTCTCATGTTCTTGCCTCCTATCATAACACTCTTTACTAATCTATTGTTCCCCTAACCATGTTGGAGATGATCTCAATCCAGTCCCCAAAGGACAGTGCTCATATTTCAAAGAGTTTATCGAATTACCCTGAAACACCATTCCTTAGTATAAAAGACATGTTAATAACTTCAATCTCTGAATTACTTGTCGAGACTGCTTGTTTCTACATGCTTTGGATAATATTGAAGGACACCATACCCACTCATCACGATGAGAGGATGAGAAATGTTGGCTCAAAGAGAGCTGAAGAATGAAGAATGGTTTCCCATTTCACCTAGCTTACCTCTGCCATGAAGGATTTCTCTGTATAATTTACAGAGGTTTTCTGTCAATGATTTTCCTACATTGGGCTTCTTCCCTGGGTGAATGTTCTAATATTTGCTAAAAGTTGGCTTCTGGTTGAGAGACTTCCTCTCATGTTTATTTTTACAGAGATTCTGTCATGTGTCCAGGTCTCTGATACCTATACAGATGTGACTTCTGGCAAAATGTTTTCTATACTCATAATTTTCCTCCTGTCTATGTTTGCACATATGCTGAGGATTAATTCTGATTGAAAGTCATTTCACATATGTTCTATGCACTACTTTCTTTTCTCCTATGTCAGTTCTCTGATGAACATGAGATATTCCTTTCTGATCAAAGGATTTCCACATTTGTAATATGTTTAAGATTACTCTGCGGTGTGTTTCCTAAGAACTTTGATCCATGAATACTTGGTAAAGGACTTTCCACATTTGTTACATTTGTATTTTCTCGTCTGTGTCTGTTCTCTGATGCAAACTGAGTTAGGACTTTTTCTTAAAAACCTTTCCACACACTTTTCCTACATAGGATTTCTCTCCTCTTTGTGAGGGTATGTGTAGGTCTGTGTGTTTGGTATGTTCTGTGATGAACCCTGAGCTGTGTCTTCTAGTTGGAGGACTCCACATCTGCTATACCATAAGGTCTCTATCCTGTGTTGGTTCTGTCTTGCAATTTCAATTTTCTTACAGATCAAAGACTTCCCCCATTTGCTACAATCCTAAGTTAGTTCCTTTGTGTGAATCAACTTATCTGTATTAAGCTGTGACCTCCAGGTCTTTCCACACTGGTTGCATTCATAAGTTTTCTCTCCTTGTGTTCTGTGATGGATGTTAAGGTGTGCCTTCCAGGTGAAAGATTTTCCATGTCTCCTACATACATAACATTTCTCTCTGGTGGGTTTTTTTCTGATGGACAGAAAGGTATAAGTTCTGGGTGAAAGACTTTCCAACATAGGTTACATTCATAAAATTTCTCTCCTGTGTGTGCTCTCTGGTGGACAGTAAGGTGTAGCTTCTGGCTAAGACTTTTCACACATATGACATTCATAAGGTTTCTTTCCTGTGTGTCTTTTCTGATGGGCAGTGAGGTTTGACTTCCAGGTGATAGACTTTGCACACATGTTACATTCATAAGGTTTCTCTCTTGTGTGTGTTGTCTGGTGGCCAGTAAGGTATGACTTCTTGGTGAAAGACTTTCCACACATGTTACATTCATGAGGTTTCTCTCCAGTGTGTTCTCTGATGACTAGTAAGCTTTGATTTCTGGGTGAAAGACTTTCCACACATATTACATTCATAAGGTTTCTCTCTAGTATGTGTTCTCTGGTGGACAGTATGGTATGCCATTTGGCGAAAGACTTTCCACACACATTACATTCATAAGGTTTCTCTCCTGTGTGTGTTCTCTGGTGGCTAGTAAGATATGCCTTGCAGGATAAAGACTTTCCACCAATGTTACATTCAAATGGTTTCTCTTTTGTGTGTGTTCTCTGGTTAAGAGTAAGCTTTGATTTCTGGATGAAGACTTTCCACAAACATTACATTCAAAAGGTTTCTTTTCTGTGCGTGTTATCTGATGGACAGTGAGAGTTGACTTCCAGGTGAAGGACTTTCCACACAAGTTACATTCATAAATTTTCTCTCCTGTGTGTTCTCTGGTGGCTAGTAAGATATGCCTTGCATGTGAACGATTTTCCACAAATGTTACATTCAAAAGGCTTCTCTTTTGTGTGTGTTCTCTGGTGGATAGTAAGCTTTGATTTCTGGGTGAAAGACTTTCCACACACATTACATTCATAAGGTTTCTCTCTAGTATGTGTTCTCTGGTGGACAGTAAGCTTTGATTTCTGGGTGAAACACTTTCCACACACATTACATTCATAAGGTTTCTCTCTAGTATGTGTTCTCTGGTGGACAGAAAGGTATTCCTTCTTGGCAAAAGACTTTCCACACACCTTACATTCATAAGGTTTCTCTCCTGTGTGTATGCTCTGGTGCACAGTGAGGTTTGACTTCCAGGTGAAAGACTTTCCACACAAGTTACATTCAAAAGGTTTCTTTCCTGTGTGTGTTATCTCATGGACAGTGAGACTTGACTTCCAGATGAAGGACATTCCACACACGTTACATTCATAAGGTTTCTCTCTAGTATGTGTTCTCTGGTGGGCAGAAAGGTTTGCCTTTTTGGCGAAAGACTTTCCACACACATTACATTCATGAGGGTTCTCTCCTGTGTGTGTTCTCTGGTGGTTAAGGAGATATGTCTTGCAGGTGAAAGACTTTCCACAAATGTTACATTCAAAAGGATTCTCTTTTGTGTGTATTCTCTGGTGAACAGTAAGCTTTGATTTTGGGAGGAAAGACTTTCCACACACGATACATTCATAAGGTTTCTTTCTGGTGTGTGTTATCTGATGGACAATGAGATTTGACTTCCAGGTGAAGGACTTTCCACACAAGTTACATTCATAAATTTTCTCTCCTGTGTGTGTTCTCTGGTGTCTAGTAAGATATGCCTTACAGGTGAAAGACTTTCCGCAAATGTTACATTCAAAAGCTTTCACTTTTGTGTGTGTTCTCTGGTGGCTAGTAAGCTTTGATTTCTCAGTAATACACTTTCCACACAGGTTACATTCATAAGGTTTCTCTCTAGTATGTGTTCTCTGGTGGACAGTAAGGTTTGATTTCTGGTTGAAAGACTTTCTAAACACGTTATATTCATAAGATTTCTCTCCTGTGTGTGTTCTCTGAGGGACAACAGGTTGTGTCTTCTCAGAGAAAGACCTTTCACATTGTTTATATTCTTCAATTACAGAAGACACATGAGGAATATATGCAGCACACATCTTACCAGGTTCACAAAAAACACCCATGTTCTGACATGCAGTGACCTTTTCTGTCCTCATCCCTAAGGAGTTCCCTTTATTCTTAATCAGTTCTGACTTCTGTATGGAGCTCAAGTGAAAACTTTTTATAAGTTTCACTTTTTCCTCCCCTGGGTTACTATTCATGACTGCTACTTCAGAGAGATATTTATTGTGACTTTCCTGACAGGTGCTAATCACATCATCTATTTCTTGGACATCTAAAATGAATAACAGGAAAATAGACAAAAACATAAATGAGAGCCATAAATTCCTTAATGTAAAGGTATTTTCTCACATTGTAACTGTTACAAGATTTTCAAATATTAAAGTATTGCTTTATGAGGAGTATATATTTTCTCTGCAATGTTGTAATTAAGAAAGTAGTACCGACATTTTACAATGAAAAATAATATTTTTCTGTATTTTAGATCTTTCTATTTTTCTCAAGTAAATATTTACTCAAATTATTCATCAATGTACTCTTAATGCTTCCATTCTGAATCTCACTCTATGCCCAGTACAACTGATGAGAAATTGTCACATCAGAGGTTAGCAGCCCTAGCATACTCCTATTTTCCTCCTACCTGCATAATACTAGTTTAAAGGAAAATGAGATCTCCTTTCTACATTTCTTATTGTCTTTATCTCTTTAAGAATGACTTCACACAGTATTTTCACAATATGAAAATCAGAAAACAAACAACAATAAAAAAAAGAATGACTTCTCTACAGACAAATACAATTGCTAACATTAACTACATTGGCACACCAAATTCAGTTTGTGTCCATGTGAATTCTGAATTGACAATTCCTTGAGACAAAGAATCACATACTTTTCTGCTACACATGACTCAGGAGTACTAGGTATATTATCGCTCTGTACAGTTAAATATAAACAGACCAATTGGGCTCTGGAATAATCATCACCTTCAAGATACTTTAAATCACCTGTGAAATTCTTGTCTGAGCCTTCTCTTATCCATGGTTCTGCACCTTGCTCCAGCTTCACAATCAATTCAGGTTTAGGAACACAGTGCCCTGTGAATAAGAAATAGTGGAGAACTATTGCTCTTGCTGGGTCATCATTAATGTAAGGTCACAGACATCCTGTTCACAAGGTTGCTCCTAAATCTGGTTTCTCAATTGTTTGTGTGGGGGGCGGTCGAGTTGTGGGGCCTGAAATCTAGGCCTGGGAGCTGTCTCTCAGCTCTTAAGTACAAGGCTAGCACTCTATCACTTGAGCCACAACGCCAATTTGAGCTTTTTTCCCCTGCATACATGGTGCTGAAAAATCGAACCCCGGGCCTCAAGCATGCAAGGCAATTGCTCTACCCCTGAGCCATCTTCCAGGCCCATGGTTTCTCTATTCTTAATAGCTCCATGGTGGAGTTTCCCCCAGCTTTGAGTTTATTGTGTCAATTGTGTGGCTTGAACTCAGCTCTTTTGCTCAAAGCTAGCATTCTACTACTTTGAGTCTTGGCTACATTTCTAGTTTTGGAATGGTTAATTGGAGATAAGAGTCTCATGGTCATTTTTCTATAGTTGCTGGCTTCAACCAAAATCTTCAGATTTCAGCCTCCAAAGTATCTAGGATTCCAAGCTTGATGCACTAAACTCTGTGTCAAGTTTGGCTTACAAATACACACTTTTAACTACTGGTTTCCAGATCATACTGTCAGTAGTAATGTATATTCTTTCTAGCCTGTAGATCCACCTATAATAATCACCCCAAATCTGGGAAGTCAGTTTCCTATTAGTGGATAATAGTTTAGAACATTTGTCCAACTACTGATTTGCCTTCTTAAAAATGAGAATAAAATGAGCTCTTGAGTTACATATAATGAAGTTGAAGTTTCCCTTAGAAAGCAATGACACTTCCCATGGAGTGGAATCTTTTTTTTCTTTTTTTTTTTTTAAGAAAATGTAATGGTCCAAAGGCTTACACTTGTAACCCTACATTTAGGAGGTAAGACCAGAAGAGGCAGGCTTGAAAGCAACCTGAGCACGGAATCCCAGAATATACCCCAAAACAAAAGCCAAAATGGAGTTGTGGCTCAAGCAGTTGTGTGAAAAGCAAATAACACCAAGCTCCTAGACCTGAATTTGGCTGGTTTTTATACTAGCAGTTTTTTACCTGGGAATGGACTGGAATCTTATACCTAAATAACATAAACTGTCAAATGTCTACTAAAATAAAAGCACTTGATCTTCCAAATAAAAGTGACCTTTGCTCACCCAAGGACATTAGGTTGCTATAGGTCTCCAGCATTACTTCTCTATGAAGGGTCCTCTGACCAGGATCAAGATCCTGCCACTCCTTCCAGGTGAAGTACACAGCCACATCATCAAATGACATCAGCTTCTGTAATGGCACATTTCCATCAAGAAATTAGACGTGGGTCATGCATGAGAATTCCAATCTGGAATTTCCTTATGCTGCAGGTATGCTTTTGTCTTACATAAAATGTTTGCAGCTGGCTGTGTTATCTATTCACTGGGAAAATTAAATAGCAAATTAGAAATATTTGACAGTACATAAACCTGGCCATTAAAATACACAGATTTGCAGGGCACTGGTGGCTTATGCCTGTAATCCTAGCTATTGAGGAGACTGAGGTCTGAGGATCAAGGTTCATGGCCAGCCCAGGCAGGAAAGTCCATGAGATATTTATCTCCAATAAACAACAGAAAACTGAAAGTAGCACTGTGACTCAAGTGGTAGAGCACTCACCTTGACCTGAAGAGCTGAGGGACAAAAACCAGGCCCAGAATTCAAGTCCCAAGACCAATAAAAAGTGACAGATTCCAAAATACATCCAAACATTTCTGCTGCTAGCAATAGAGACAAGATAAAAATTCTAAGGAGACAATAATCTGGCATGACAACAGTAAGTCTATGGTGGTGTGTAAAAAATTATATTATCATTTTTGATAAAATTTTAGTACATATCAGTGTAACAAAGAATTAAACAAATATTTTTCCTGCATTTACATATACTGCTTCCAAATAAATCCAATTTAGGCCTTCTATTAACATGTACTCTCATAGGCAAGAAGAACACATTCAGGATATCACATGTATTACAGAACATAGAATGTTACTAGATCTATGAGAAGCAGTGTCCACGTGAATGTTAAAAAACAGTACTCCAGAAAGTAGCTAATGATTTATTGGGCCCTTATAAGATTTGATTTAGTTCCCACATAAAAATATCCTAGGTTAACCATGTTTGGTTTAAATACTAAATATTGAAATGTGGTCATAAATTATCTGGTATTTCCTTGCTAGGTTAAAAAGAACTGCTACCATGAAGGTTTGTAAACTTTGCCTACATTCTACAATACAAAATATAGGTGGGAGGGGAATAAAATGTTCCTTGACAAGATTTTCATTTTAATAGGCCTTCATGGAAGGTGGAGGCAAATTTATACAGGCTCAAGGAACACTCAAGATAAAAAAATGATAAATATGACCAAATGTTTAAATGTGGCACATATACCTGAGTCATTTCAACAGTAGATCCCTAAGGATATATTTCCACTAGTGTTAGTTAATAGCGAAATTCCTCAGAGATCAAAATCAATTCCTGAGCAAACATCTGTGAGATTTTGCAGCAAGTGATATGTCTAATAGAGAAAACTTCGTCACTATATTATCTTTTTTTATCAAAACTACCTATCTTATGCTGCCAGTGAATGAAAATATTTAAAATAGTGGTATGAAAAAACAAAACTGAGTACCACGACAAGTGAAGTTAGACCAAAGATAACAGAATCAGGTGAAATCAAATTTTCTTGTAGGTTATCAATTGGGAGAAGGACATACTTTTCTGTATGGAACTCTGAAGTTGAGCTGAAGGGGTAAAGGATTGAGAGGTTGGAATTCCAGCCTGACAGCACTGAGAGAACTGACAGGTGGCCACAGAAGGATTGAAAGAGAATTCTTGAGAGTGTTAAGAGACGGGAGTGCAGGCCTTTTCCTTACTGTTGGAAAGATAGCATCTGAAACTGAGCTGCTATTGACCTTGAAGGCTAGGTAAGGTGAACTTCATGTCTGCATTTTCTCTGGGCATCAGTCTTCTGTCTCAGGAGAATAAGGAAACATGGTTTCCTCACAACCTGTTGTGGCTCAGATTGTAATATTAATGTAGATACTTCAATTTTGCATAGTATCAATGGTAATCTTCCCTGTGTGAACTCAAGGAACTTTGCTTGCTTGCTGGCAACCAGAGACCAAGTGCCAGAGAGGCTTCAGAACCCTGGTTTCCCCTGTCTATCTGTTTATGTTTTTGTGTTTCTCTAATTGTCTTTGTTTCTGGAATCCTGTAGAACTCTCTAGGCAACAATTTTCCTATACAGTGGGTATGAAAAATGTCAATCCTAAAAGCCATATCAGCAAACTAAAACTAATCACTAAGAAAAACTAGTTCCCAGATAGATCATTGAAGAAAAGAAAAAACCGAGAGACATATGGAGGAAAGAGAGAATGAGAAAAGTAAGAAAAAATGATTCAAAGATAGATACAAAGAGAGAGAAAGAGAAAAATAACCAACACACGTGAGTAGAACAGCAAAAGGAGAGGGAGCTTATACAGGAAAGAAATCTTGTGATGATACTTTAGAAAACAAACAGGATTTGGTAAAAAAAAAAAAAAAACATAAAGTTTAGCAACAAATATAGCCTAAGTTTCAAGTAAGACCAAGACCATGAAGTGGTCCAAATTGTATATATGGAGAAGAACACACGAAGGTACGTAAGACCACACTATTTCAGCAATTCCAGAAAAATTTCATTGAGATAGTTTAATGAGATCTCATTGCAATCTACCCTTCACCTTCCATGAGATGTAACCTGCTCGGTATCAATACATAACATAACAGGTATGACTACATATTATGACAAGATGAAACCTAGACATTCTGAAGCCAATCTGAATTCAACTCAGAATATAGCCATTTAATCTGCTATACCTGCAAGTAATCTTTATCTCCTAATCTACAAACCATCTTTATCTGATTTATGAATATGTTTCTGAGGCTGAATCTGGGTGGTTGGTATTGTTTGTAATTCTTGGACATCTTTAGATTCATATAATGGAATGGAAAACAAATGAAAAATAAAAAAATCAACTCACCAGAGATCCATTCATTCTGTCTTGCTGCTGACAATGAACAGAAGATTCTGGAAGCATGGCTACAATATAAGGCAAATGACATATACAGAAATGAATCTGTGAGATTTTGGGCCCAGAATTTTCTCTTGCAAACATGATACATGGGCTGCGAAACCATAAATCATTCTTAGAAGAATCTTTAATATCCCAGGCAGAGCATTAAAGTCTCCAATAAACAAAAATCCAGTCCATTTCCTGGTAGATAGATATTATTAAACTAATTTCTACATTTATGTACACATTAAATTCTAACAAATGAATGTTCCCACAAAAATTATTGAAAAATTGAAAGCAAAAACATATCACGTTTCCACTAAAAGTATTTATTACTGAATATACTTCAGGATGTATGAATTGCTTTTTTTATTTTTTATTTTTTTTTAAATTTTATTTGTGAACATACTGTACAGAGGGGTTACAATTACATGGGCAGGATAATGCGTACATTTCTTACCAAGCATTGCAGCCTCCTCCTTTGGTTTACCCTTCACATCCCTTTCCAGCCTCCCCCCCATCCCAATCCTTCTCCTTCCCCCCCTTCCCCACCCCCCCCAACCAATATTGTAAAGCTCGTTTTGGACATGACAACTTGTACTTCTCATTGTTGCAACAGGTCCGCCTGTATCCTTAAACAACTGGTTTTTCCCCATCTCCTCCACAAGTTATACTGACATCAAATATAGTGAAAGCAGGGGTTATACTGTGGGGGAGGGACATACAAAGCAACAAAGAGATAGTCTTATAAATGCGTTAGAAACATATGCATGAAAGAAAAAACATTAAAATACATGTCTAAGGGTTCATTTTCCTGACATCACATTATCTGACCATTTCCGCTTGACTCATACATATACTAGATATTGCAAATAAGGGATTGCTTTTTTTAAATGAAAGGTATTCTAACAATCCATTGGAATTTGTGTTCTACCTCATTCATTTACATATTTAAACACTAGGGAAATCATGTATGATGTAACTCAGTAGCTTTCACCCAAAGTAATAGAGGAAAATAAATCCAGAATATATCTCTTGTGTTATAATATTTCAATCATGGTTGTCAAATGGCACATTTCACTGTACCTATTGCACCCCTATGCAATGACTTGCAATTTCCATTTAACATGCTTTGTCCAAAGGGACATGAGTAAAGATGAGGTAAACCCTGGTTTGAGAAGTCCCTAATGTTTATTTCTCTAAACAGTCTTGGGAAGAACCTTGGCATCCTAAAGATACAACATAAAATACTCCATATAGGAGTGACACACCTGAAGATAAGCAACACCTACAAAGCATACAACCTTGAGTAAGACATATTACCTCAAGTTTTCTTCTGTGAATTTTCTTTTAAGGCCAAATGTCCCCGACCAACACTTTCTATACTACCAGGCACAACCAACCAATAGGAGCTAGCATTAGCAAATCCTTAGATGGGACATTTAAGATAAGTTTGCATGATTACATACTAAAAATCATAGTGGTTACAGGCTGAATGCATTAGCAAGAAGAGGATTAGCGATTACTACAGGAATAGATACGTTCAGTCATAACTATTACCCCACCAACCTATACCACAGCCTCAGGTACCCTCTCATAACTATGCTCTGGCTTATTCCTCTATCTAGCGCATCACAATTCCTAGAAATTAGTTTAAATCTTGGAACAACACAAAGTGATTGAGAGTTGTGTTGGAAAGAGTACCACGTGAATCTGGTGCTCAGGGAAGTAGCAACAATTTTTGCATAAGACAAGGGAAGCTAGCAACATCTTCCCCTTCCTGTGCTTTTCTGTTTCTTCCCTTTAGGGCTTCTCAGAATTGACAAGGTCTGTCCATTCAGGATGGAGATTCCAATTCATAGGGTGCTCTGCTTCATACATTGCTAGGCTTCATTCCTAAAAATACAGGACCAGCACTTACTACTCCAATATCCCATGTACAACTGTCTCTAGAAACAGAGTCAAATACAAACACGTGTGAAATCAAGCCAGGAGATTAAAAACTCAAGCCAAACAGATTAAAATATCTCTAGGAGAAACAACAATGTAAGAGGACTCAAGGCAGGCACACACCTCACAATTTCACTAGAATTCTTCCTGTACTCCTCTTACACCTGGGCAAAGCAAATAAAGTCACAAGCATTAATAGAAGAATCCCTTGGTCTTGGAGTACAAATGCACAGCTCTTGGGCTCTCCTAGTCTGGACAATCACCCAGCTTGCTCTCGGACATTTGGGAACCAGGTTCTTACATCTGAGGGCCAGAGGCTAATGGCAGCACAAACTCTTGAACCTCAAGCAAATTATCAACCCCAGACTGGAGAAAAGCCTGGATGGGGAAGTAGGCGCTTTGGCTCAAGTATAAAGTTCTCCCTCTGAGCTTGCCAGCTCAGGAATGCTGCTTGCAGGCCCAGAGTTCACGCATCACCAAACAATCAGAAACAGAAAAAGAAACAGAAACCCATGGAGGGTAGACTCCCGCAGCAATTGCACAGTTCCTACCTGAGATCAGTTCCAAAGCCTGAGATTCCTTCAAGTTAGAGCTCCCAAGCTCCACTGGACAGAGCTGGGCCCAGGGCTCCTGGCTCCCACCTATGGAAGGCCAAACTGTACTTCAGGGCACTTCCAGCAGCAAGGCAAAAGGAAAGAATCCGGAAGAGACCGACTTAAAACGCCAGTGGTAGGCGGGGAGACCATGAGCATAAGGATCTTCTGCCCCACCTCCACCCTCCAAAAAACAAAAACAACCTATGACTTTCAAAGAAAATATCCTCAATGGAGACTACAGTTCCCACAATGCTCAGCGTCACCCTGCTACAGCCCTGGTTCCAAGTGTGCTTGGATGCATGGGGACTTTTCTCTACCTGCTGTGGGAGTTAAGCTCAGTTTCTTCTTGCAAACCACTGTTTCCTCTTGAAATATATAAGACCAACCAGAAAATGGATATATATGGGGAGAATTGGATACATTGGCTTTTTGATTCTTAGTTCTAATAATGAAATTGAAGTTATGAGACTATGTTGCTTATACCTTTCTGTTTATTCAATGCCTGCATTCTGCTGAATGTAAGTTATATCTCTGTTTTGTCTTAAATTTTTTAATACATCCCCTCTTACTTTACAAAGGTACTCACAGACACTAAACTTATACCTGGGTCATTTCCCATTGCTGTAATGTATACACTGGCATAAAATAGTGAGATTGTTAGGTAAATATGCAGCATAATATTTCTGATGATTTGGATTGCACAAAATCTAACAATTAATTTTCCAGAAACTCCCCAATTCAATCTATTAAATCAAATGAGTTTTTGTTTTTTCTGAATTTTTCATTTCATTTAAGGATTTTATGTTTTGTTTTGTTGTTGGTCCTATGGCTTGAACTCAGAGCTTGGGCACTGTCTGTGAGCATTTGCTGTGCTCTATATGTATTTCCTTTAATAATTTCTTCACGTAACTAGTGAAAAGTTTCCTCACAGGAATTCTTATGAACATGGCACATCACCTCCATTTCCCTTCAAAGAAATAGTGATTTGGGGGGTCAGGGATGAATGCAGGAGGGATAGAAGAGTGAAGTTTAGGCTAGGCTATGTTGATGTGAAGCTTAATCACTTGCAAACCAGTCTGCTTTTGTCTTTTCATTTTGTTTGATAAAACTCTTTATAATTTTTACCTCTTCTCTGATCCTAACAGTTCCTCTCAGTAGCTTCAGGCTACATATCTAGGGGACCTCAGAGTTGTCTTCTCACACCTTATCCATTAAACTGTGGAATAAATATTTTTTAATAGTGAAAATACTGTAAAGAGGGGTTACAATTACATGGGCAAGATCATGAGTATATTTCTTATCAAGCATTGTAACCCCCTTCTTTGTTTCCCCTTCCCAACCCTTCCCATCTTCCCCCTACACCCCCCCTTCCCCCAATGTATCCTCCTCCCCCACCACCAAAGTTGTAAAGTTCGCTTTTCCATATAACAACTTTTACATCTGATTGTTGCAATGGATCCACCTGTATCCCTATTTAACTGATTTGGAATAAATATTTTGTCTCCTGCCTCAGTCCCATTAGAGCACAAGCAAGGTTCAGTGGGCCAAGGGTATGATAATGAAGGAGACAGAGAGATGGCTGATGGCACAGTTCTGTTTATTCTAGCAAAAGCCTCAGCAACCTATACTTTCTATATTTCTCAAATGCTTGCGTAATATTGCTCTAAACCCACTGTGCCCAAAAGTACAAACAGCACACATCTTTATTCATTCTATTTCAATACATCTTTTCTACGCAAGCCTCCCTTCAGTTAAAGCCCCAGGCCAAAAATCTAGAACACAGACTTCCTCAAACCAAGAAAGGGCAAAGACTTGCAGTCCTGAGGGTGGGAGTCAATGGCCCTGAAGCCTTTGCTCACATATTCTCTGCTCCTGGCGGGCACCCCAGGGTCTCCCTCTTTCTTATCAGAGAACCTATACTTGTCTCTTAGATGTTTATTGTGATTTTTGGTGATCCTTTACATACAACCTAATTGGGAAAGATTGGATTGGAAACTTTCACATATGATTTTTGTTCTCCAGTGTATGGGTTCTCCATGTCTCTATTGTGGACCTGAACTATTCTTCATGAAAATGGGAATCAAAGAGCACATTTGGATATATAGACTTCAACTTAAAAGCACCTCTAACAATATAAAGAAAAATAATTTCATTCTTTAAAACTAAATTCCTGGGAAGTGGCACTGTGGCTCAAGTGGTAGAGTACTCGCCTTGAGCTGAAGAGCTGAGGGACAAGTGCTCAGGCCCAGAGTTCAAGCCCCACAACCAAAAAAAAAAAATCATTCCTAAACCGAAATTCCTGAGAGACAAGGAGATAAGGATCAAGTAAAACCTGGGGTGCTACCAAGAGTGCCTGTGAAATATAGTTTTCTTTTCTTTCTTTCTTTTTTTTTTGTTAGTCATGGGGCCTGAACTCTGGGCATAAGCACTGTTCCTTGGCTCTTGAGCTCAAGGCTACTGCTCTACCACTTGAGCCACAGTGCCACTTCTGGCTTATTCTGCTTATGTGGTGATGAGGAATCAAACCCAGGGCCTCATGCATGCAAGGCAAGCACTCTACCACTGAACCATATTCCCATCCCTGAAATATAGTTTTCATTGTTCAAGCCAACATTCATGATGAGTTTCTTCATTCTTTTATCCTTTTGTTTTGTTTTGTTTTTTGTCATGCCTCTTTAACTGTGAGCCTAGAAACCATCCCTTAGCCCTTGAGCTCAAGTCAAGTGCTCTCCATTGTGAGCTAAAGCACCACTTCTGGTTTTCTGGTTTTTATTGGAGATAAGTGTCTCACAGACATTGCTGCCCTGGCTGACTTTGGACTGTGATCCTCAGGTTTCAGCCATTTGAATAGCTAGGATTAAAGCCATGAGTCACCAGCACCCAGCTTGCATTTTTTCTATTTTATGTCCCAGCCCTGGGGCTTGAACTCAGTGCCTTAATTTTTGCTCAAAACTAGCACAATACTACTGGAGCCACAATTCCACATTCTGCTTTTTCTATGTATGTGGTACTGAGGACTTGAACCCAGGGCTTCATGCATATTAGGTAAGCACTCTACCACTGTCGCGGGAGAGCCACAACACCAACAGTGCTTTGGAAGGGCAATGGGATGATAATGGAACAGACTGAGAGAAGACCAATGATGAATCTCTCTTTATTAGAGCAATAACCTTAGCTACAGACACTTTCTAGATCTGTCCAGTGCTTGCATCACATTGTTCTAGAACTCACTGTGCCAACAAGTACAGACCATATGCATCTTTCCTCATTGTAGTTCAACCTTTGTCCACCAAACACCTAGAGGTAAGCCCCCAGGCCCAGAAGCTAAAAGGAACACTCCCTCCTACAAAAAGTGAAGTACTTATAGCCCTGAAGTTTGGAGTCCGTGGTCTTGGAGCTTTTGCTCACATCTAGCCAGCTCCTCGCACCTCAGGGTCTGCACCATTTCCCCCTTTTTAATTTTGTAAATTGAGCAAGTGTCTATCAGCCTGAACCTGGAAAAAGCAACAGATCATACATCTCAGGAAGAATGGAAGAAAAAAGATATACCAAAACAAGAAACAGGAAAATGCCTAAGAAATAGCAAAAAACAGTTCGATTTCCCCTGGTGAATCCCTGCAGGTAATGGAGAACGGATACAGCTAATCCTGCTTGGTGGAGTGACCAATACCAGATATCTGACCCTGAAGCTGCAGAATGCCTATGCTTAAATTATCAGAGGGCCAGATTCCTCAAATATGTCACTGGATATTGGTCCAAATCATATTTCCATCATATTCAAGATGGAATGACAATTAGCATGACACATCATTTTCACTGGGTCTTTAGCAGGTCTATGTGACTATCAACAGACATCATTGCAGTTTCTAAATCATAAACCATATCTCAATCATTTTATCTACTCCCACCTGCATTCCAATGGTACCAGAAATATTTCAAACTAAAGTATTAACATGTTGTGCTGGATCACAAGAGAAGCAGTAGCACCAGCAAGAAGAGACAGGGTAGCAATAATGATGGCAACCAATATTCCCCAAAATCTGTAGCAATAGCTAAAAGTCCTCTGAATCTCAATAGCAAATGAATGAAGACCCAATCTTATTATACCATGGTTCTATCAACTGAACATGTAATGTAAGTTAAGGGATTGCATAGTAAGCTAGGATTACTCATGCAGTTAGTGAGAACACAATTGTTCCTGCAAGAGGCATGAAACACCACCTCATCCTTGAAAACCATACCCAGCCCCACTATTAGCATGTATGGATATATAACACAAGCTTGCACAGTAAATGATACAAAACCATGTAACAGGAGAGGTCTCTGAAACAGATGTATGGGATGGTGAGAGGCATTAGTTCAAATAGGCCTCATGGCAGCAGCCAGGCTCAAGTTGTCAGGGTGAGCTTGTCCACACAAACTGACAAACATGGGACCAGCAGGGTACCATTGATCACCTCACTCCTCTGAGACCAGTCCTGCCTTACATACTGGGAGACTCCTATCACCAGAACAGTGGACAAGGTGTGAAATCCACAGGCCCTCTAGGGCAATGATTCATCGCGATCATGGGAATCGCTGGGCATAGTAGAACCCAAGATGGATGCACCATATCTCCTGCCAAAGAAATTTTGCAAGTGTTATGCATAAGCTCCATCTGTTTCCATTGGTTCACCTTTTCCTCAGGAGGAAGTCAGACCCATAATCTATCCCTCAGGATCTGCAATAGTCAAAAACTGTGATCAATGAAGTAAGAGGATATAATATTTGTATAATAATGAAACTTATATCTGTGAGCAATGAACAATTCAAAAATAATGTAGGAAGTAAATTCTATTATACTAGTACAATAAACATAATACTTAGAAATGAATGTTTTATTTATACTAGTACAATAAACATAATACTTAGAAATGAATGTTTGAAAAATGTAACCAAGAACAATGACAACTATGGGACACAGCTATTCTAGGAAGCACCCATTTTTAACTGATCCTTATGTCCTTGCCTCTTAGGAACTTACTTTTAACTTTTACAGAAAGAAAGAATTATTTTTCCTTCACATTTTGTAGGTGCTCCAATGTTGCTGTCTATACATCCAAATGTGCCTCACAATCCCCATTTTCATGAGGAATAGCTAAGGCCCACTAAAAGAGGGATGGAAAACCCTTACACTGCAGGACTGAATATAAGGCATTAATATTTCCTACACAATCTTTCCCAATCATGATGTGGGGAAAGGATCATCAACAATCACAACAAACCCTTAAGAGACAAGCGTAGGATATCTGATATGAGGGAGGGAGGCCAAAGATTTATTTCACAGTGTAATGGATACAGTCTGAGAAGACAAGTCTGAGGTCCCCTAGATATGTGGCCTAGACTTGCTGACAGGAACTTCTAGGGTCAGAGAAGCGGTAGAAAATCAAAACAAAATAGGATATGCAAAACAGAAAAGTAAAAGCAGACTAGTTTGGAGCAAGTAATCAAGCTTCACATGAACATAGACCTGCCCTGAACTCTAGCTCCTCCCACATTCATCCTGATCTACCTAGACAACCATTTTTTTGAAGAGTCTTGGAGGAGGAGTACCATTTTCTAAGAAACCCCTGGGAGGAAACTTTTCACTAGTCCCCTGAAGCAATTAATAAAAGAAAGGCAAGTACAGCACAGCAAATGCTCACAGACAGTACCTAAGCTCTGAGTTCAAGCCACAGGAACAACAACAAAATGAGGGGAAAAAAACCCTTTAAGGAAAGGCAAATTTCAGACACAAATAACAAAACTCTTTAAAATATCATAGATGGAATTTGGGAGTTTCTGGGAAAGTAATGAGTAGAGTTTGACAAATGTATTTAATTCAAAGATTATAAAGTATATCTCTCTTTATATTCTGTTATTTTATTCATATATATATATATATATATATATATATATATATATATATATATATATTAGAGCAGGGAACAATGATGCCAGAATCAATCAGTTTACTGTCTGCAAATACCTTTTTTTTTTCTGGTCGATCTTGTGGCTTGAACCCACCCTAAGCGCTGTCCCTGCTTTTTTCAGCTCAAAGTGAGCTCTCTACCACTTGAGCCAGAAGGCCACTTCCATTTTTTTGGTGGTTAGTTGGAGATAAGGCTTATGAACTTTCCTGCCCAGGCTGGCTTTGAACTGGGATCCTCATATCTCAGCTTCCTGAGTACCTAGGATTACAGGCATGAGCCATTGGCACACAGCTGCAAATACCTTTGTAAAGTGAGAGGGGAGATATTCAAAACTTTAAGGAAAAACAGAGACATAATTTACATTCAGCAGAATGTACTTTTTGAACAGAAACAAAAATAAAAACTATGTAGTTTCATAACCTCAATTATATTAAAAGAACTAAGAATTAAAAAGCCAAATTATGCAATGCTCCTAATTCATTTGTGTTTTTAATTGGTCTCACAATATTTATGTTGGTATACTGAATTTTCAAGAAGAAACTCACCTAAGTTCCGGCAGATGGGAAAGAAAGGCCCTCATGCATCCTTGCACACTTAGGACCAAGTGTCTTGTGCAAGTCAAAACCCTGTAACAAGCCCACTTCCTCTAGGTGAATTGTGCATCGCATTCTGGGCATTGTAGTTTCTTTTGGGGCATAGATCCTTTGAAAGCATGGGGAGGGAAAAAGCACCAGTGCCTCCTTGCCCACTGTTGGTGTTTTTAGTTTGCAAATTCGGGTTACTTTGCTTTTTCCTTGCTGCTGGAAATGCTCTGAAGTGCAGCTTTGCACTTCATAGGCATAGCCAAGAGATCGGAGCCCAGCTTCTCTTTTTCAGGGGAACTTGGGAGCTGTAACTGGAAGCGATCTGAGGCTCCTAGCCAGAGTCTGCCCTTCCCATCTTTCCCCATTCTGGGGTGGATGATATTTTATGAGCTCATGGGTTTGTGCTGCCATTAGCACTTGTTCCTCCAGGTGCCAGAAACTGGCTCAAAAACCACTGAGTTTTGAAAGGAGAGTCAGGAGTTATGCGTTTATACTCCTGAACCTAGAGATTCTGGTACTCACCCATGTGACTTTATAAACTTGCTTTTTGTGAATTGAAGCCAATGAATGGTAAACATTCCTTGAAAATGTCTTATATAAACATATTGATCCTCTTTTAATCCTCTGCACTTCCTATGGCTTTTGTTTTTTGTTTTTTTTTTGGTCCGGTTGTGGGGCCTGAACTCTGAGCCTGGGAGCTGCCCCTCAGCTCTTCAGCTCAAGGCTAGCGCTCTACCATTGAGCTACAGTGCCACTTCCGGCTTTATTCTTTTTGCTTGTGTGGTGCTGAGGAATCGAACCCAGGGCCTCAGGCTTGTGAGGCAAGTGCTCTACCACTGAACCACCTTCCCAGCCCTTCCTATGGCTTTTGAAATTTTCAAAAAGCTGCTGGCACAGATATAATTCAATTGATGTGTCTGTTCTGACAAATTACAATTTCTCCACTAATATAATTAGCCTATTTTACATCACTTAAAATGAGAGAGACTGGCTTGTCAGGTGGTTCAGTGGTAGAGTGCTTGCCTTGCATGAATGAAGCCCTGGGTTTGGTTCCTCAGAACCACATAAGCAGAAAAAGCAAGCAGTGTACTGTAGCTCAAGTGGTAGAGTGCTAGCTTTGAGCTGAAGGTCTGAGGGACAATGCCCAGGCTCAGAGTTCAGGCTCCAAACCGACAAAAAAAAAATGAGAGAGATTGCCTATACGTGTACACCAAAAAAATTGTTAAAATACAATTTGAATACAATACAGTGCCCTAGATATGTGTCTGCCTGTCCTGATTCTTGAACTCAAGGTCTGGAATACGACCTTGAATTTATTTGGTTCAATGTAAATTTTCTGCCACTTAAGCCGCATTTGCACTTCCCATTACTTTGGTAGTTTATTGGAGATAAGTCTCTCAGACTTTTATATCCCCCTGGCTTCAATCTGTGATCCTTGTAGCATTCCTTCATGTCTATCCTAGGGGAACACAAGCAGGCACAGGAGATAGATTATTATAAGGTTTATTAGCATTTGTCCCTCTTCTGGTTGCAACAGGATCTGGGGGGCAGAAAGTGAGTTAAGTACATGCTCAGGTGTGTCCAAGATGAGAGAGGGAGTGGCCAGCTATATGAAGGGAACTCTAGGTCTGGGAGAAGCTCAGCTCTGGGTGGAGCTGAGGACTTAAGGTTGGGATAATACTAACTTTCCTCAGATCTCAGCCTTCTGAATACCTAAGATTAGAGCTATTAGACGTGATAGCCCAGTTACAATGTTTTTTTTTTAATTCAGTTTATATTCTAATGAAATAATATGAAATAGAAGACTTGAAAATTTTAAGGCAGGATGTTCAGTCACTAATGTGTATGAGGACAGTCCAAATCCCAAAACACACAGAAAATGCCCCACCTTGAAATCTGTAACACTCCTGATCTTAAGTATTGTGAATGTGAACACTTAGTCTATAATAAATTCTTTTAAGTTTTTCAAAGTAAAAAACATTCTTGTGACAGAAAAACCCAGTAGTAATGTGCAAGTATTGCTTTTAAAGGATTCTTATTGTCTTTCTGAGCAAAAACAACCTCAATAATGTATACAGTATATATTTTCACTTTTTGTATATGTCACTGTAAAGGTCATATATTTTATATTAACAATTACCATTCTACGTAATTGTAAAACTACACCAATACTCTGGATAATAGAATATCCTGTATAATCAACCAATAAGTACAAGCAAAAGCACATTGTGATAAAATGTGTTGGTTTTAATTTTGATGGATCTACATTTGGGGGTATATTTTCTGTTAATATTGTTTAGTAACACATTAGACTTCAATCTTCTGGTGCCTTGGCTGGGGATGGTTGACTGGGATTTTGTCACTCCTCTGACCAGCATTTTAGGTTGCATCTTTATGAGGCCCTGTATTGTATCTCCAGCAGAATGGACATGGTTCTTAATATGACTACTTAGGAAAGTGAGGGACTTCTCATTCTGTGTTTATTTCATCATTACTGATGTACCTTTGGCCAAAGCAGTTTCAAACTCAAATTGCAAGTCACTGTACAAGGTATGCTAATTATTTGGATAAAGGGAAATGTGCCATTTGACAACCATTATTGAAATATTATAAAACAAAAATACGTGTTGTATATATTTATCTCTATAAGTTTGTGTGAAAATACTGTTCATAACATACATGTGTTTGTATATGTAAATAAATGAGGTAGACTACAAATACTCAATGGAGTCCTAAGATATCTTTAAGGTACATTAATAGAAAAATAGTTTATATATCCCTAAGTGTATTTCAGTGATAATAACTTTCAGTGAACAGGTGGCATGTTTTCCTTTTTTGGTTTCAATTTTTCAACAATATTTTGTACGAACTTTAGTTTTTATTCAATCTATAAGCATATTAACATAGATATGAATTGCTTTTATACTGTTGATCTATCTTCTAATGGACCATGTATATGTCTTTTCTTTAGGGGGTGGGGTCCGGTCGTGGGGCCTGAACTCTGGGCCTGGGCACTGTCCCTTAGCTCTTCAGCTCAAGGCTAGCGCTCTACCACTTGAGCACAGCACCACTTCCAGCTTTTTTCTTTTTGCTTATGTGGTGCTGAGGAATCGAACCCAGGGCCTCAGGCATGCAAGGCAAGTGCTCTACCATTGAGCCACCTTCTGAGCCCCCGTGAATATGTCTTTAGTGGACACTTTTATGCTCTTCTTAAGACAGGAATGATTCTTCTCCCATAAGAAGGCTTTATGCTTTTCCAGCCCACATATCATGTTTTGAGCAGGAACTTCTAGGGTAAAATCACACAGGTTCTTTTCTGACTCCCTTATTTGCCTTTGCTCCTAGCCATGGTTCCAGAATCTTCATTCATTGTCAACAGCAAGAAAGAATGAAAGGCTTGCTAGTGAGATTCTTTTACTTCTCACTTTGACATTCCATTATGAACCTAAGGGTGTCCAAGATTGAAGAAGAGAAAAAAAAAAGATTCAGCTTCAGAAACATGTTTCTAGAAAAGCTAATGATGTAGCTGGGCGCCGGTGGCTCATCCCTGTAATCCTAGCTCCTCAGGAGGCCGAGAGCTGAGGATCAGGGTTCAGAGCCAGCCCAGGCAGGAAAGTCTGTGAGAGTCTTATCTCAAACCACTAGAAAACCAGAAGTGGCAATGTGGCTCAAGTGGTAGAGCACTCGCCTTGAGCTGAAGAGCACAGAGTCAGCGCCCATACACAGAGTTCAAGCCCCATGACCGACAAAAAAAAAAAAATGCTAAAGATGGCTTGGAGATTTAGCAGATTATAAAATCTGACATTCTAAGTTAAGTGCAGATATGCTTCAGTTTGTTTCTACTTTTTTTTTATTTAAAACTATGTCCATACTAGCATGTATAAAATAGTTATTTTATCAGAATTTTTATTTGAATTTTTCTCATGACTACTGATATTAAACTACTTTTATATTTTAATATCCTACATGTGTGCCACAGCTACTCCAGTGGAGTCTGCTTAGCATGGAACACCTGCTATCAGATCTGAGAATGGGGCTTCAAAGAGGCCTACCTCCTGGAAAGTCTGGCAAGCCCCTGGGAAAGATGTGTTCCTGTTCCTGTTTCTCTTTTCTTCACTGTATAGGAGTGTCCATTAATCTTTTACTGTTCCTGCTGCTTGTTCTACTTACTCATGCTCAATGTTCCCTTATTCAGGGCTCTTTCTTGGAAGTGATGATGACTCCAATGTCTGATGAGTGTTCTGAGAATATGACTAACTCACCAGAGTTAAGTGCTACCCTAAAAGCCCCTCTTATGGAGGCTATTAGACAAGTCATAAGTGAAAATAAAAGTATTGGGGGTTTCATGACATCACTTCAGCAGAAGGAATTGTTTGTAAGAGATATACAAGAAGCCGTAGGCACGGCTAGAGCAGAAAGAGTGTATGGCTATTGGAGACTTTCCTTTAATCCTGAAGCATATACAATAGATTCATATAGATATCCTGTAGATAAGAAAGATGTAGAGGGATATTTAGACCAAAAGCTAAATAAGATTCCTAAAAGGTTGGTAGATGGAAGGTGGCAATGGCTTATCAGAGGAAAATGGTGGGATCCTCCATTATCTAGAGGACCCCAAAGACTTCCCCCAGATCCATAGCCTTTTACAGGTGTGTATGATAAGGATGGCAACCATTGGGGCTGGGAAGGTGGCTCAGTGGTAGAGCACATGCCTTGCATGCCAGAGGCCCTGGGTTCGATTCCTCAGCACCAGCTAAGCAAAAAGAAAAAAGCCAGAAGTGGCTCAAGTGGTAGAGTGCTAGCCTTGAGCTGAAGAGCTGAGGGACAGTGCCCAGGCCCAGAGTTCAGGCCCCATGACCGGACCCAAAAAAACAAACAAAGGATGGCAACCATTGGGTAAATTACTTAGGAGAAAGAACTTCCTATTACTCTCTTTCATTTACTGAGAGACTTGCTAGATCAAGGCCTCCTTGGTGCTTACTATCAAAAAAGAAGGAACAAGGAAGATCTTATGAGACAGTTAAGGCCTTTATGGAAAAGAGTAATCGATTATGTGAAAGGGTTACCAAGAAGACACTATGAGCCTAAATTTGATATATGGCCAGATTTAACTAAGTATACTAAATATCATGATTTGGGCCACAAATTAGGGACCCTCTAAAGAATGGCAAAGAAGCACAGTTGCTTAGAAAAGATTTGAAACACATAAAGTACAAAACTAAACAAAAGTAACTATGAAGTACTAGAGTTCATGCCTTTCTGTTCAGCACCTTGCCCATATGCTCTGTTAATGGTTAATAGGCAATAAACATAGAAACCAATTGTATTTCTTAAAAATAGAGGTAAAGCTGAAAACAAGTGCCTATTGTCATAGCTTGTCATTCAAAAAAACAAGATCAGGCGACCAGCTGGTGACCACCCAAGAACGAAGCCTTGCAGCAAGATTGTGTAACCTTTTGCCCTTTCTCTTGGAGACTTTTGCTATAAAAGCTTGTTATCCTCTGCAATAAATCGCACTCAGCATTCATTCTTTTTGTGTGTGAGTTGTCTGTTTGCCATCTCCCCACCTATTCCAGTTGCCTCCACTAGGTGTCTTCCGTCGTCCCGACAGAGCCGGTCTGCGGCACTAGTATAAATAGAATTTACTTCCTACATTATTTTTAAATTGTTCATTGCTCACAGAATAAGTCTAATTATTTGTTATAACAAGATTATATCCTCTTCCTTCATTCATCTCAATGATTGTCTGTTGCAGATTCTGAGGTAGCATGTACAAGTATGGTAAGGTACTCAGGGATAGATTATGGCTTTGACTTCCTCTGGAGGAAAAGGTGAATGAATGGAAAACATGGAGCTCATGCATACCACTTGTAGAATTCCTTTGGCAGGAGATGTGGTGCACCTCTCATGGGTTCCACTATGCCCTGAGATTCCTGTTGTTAATCTGATCCACCACCATGGAGGGCCTGTGGAATATGGAGAGCCTGTGGATTTCACATATTGTCTACTGTTGTGCTGGTGGAAGTCTTCCAATATGCACTGCACGACTGGGCTCAGAGGAGGGCTCAGGCCCCCATGTTTGTCAGCCTGTTTGGACAAGCTCACCCTGACATCTGCAACTGGCTGCTGCTGAGGCCTTTTGGACTAATGCCTCTCTTCATCCCATACCTCTGTATCAGAGACGTGTACTGTTTCATGGTTTTGTATCATTTACTGTGCAAGGTTGTGTTATGTATCTATACATGCTTGGTAGTTGAGCTAGGTATGGTTTTCAAGGGTGGGGTGGTTTTTGATGCCTCTAGCAGGAACAATAGTGCTCTCACTAACTGCATAAATACTCCGAGATTACTATGCAATCACCTTAACTTATGTTGCCTGTTTAGTTGATAGAACCATTATGGTATAATAAGTTTGGGTCTCTGTTTGCTATTGAGGTTTAGAGGGTGCTTAGCCATTGCTGCAGATTTTTGGGAATATTAGTTGCCAGCATTTTTGCTACCCTAAATGTTCTTGCTAGTGCTACTGCTTCTGCTGTGAAACTTATCCAAACCATATATACAGCACAACATGTTAATACTTTGGCTTGATATGTTTCTGGTTCCCTGGGATGCAGGTGGGCTTAGATAAAAAGATTGTGATATGTTTTATGATTTGGAAACAGCAATGATGTATGTTGATAATCAGGTAGACACGTTAAAAACCCAGTTAAAAATGATGTGCCATGCTAATGGTTAGTACATCTGTGTTATTCCTCTTAAATAGGATGGAAATATGATTTGGGCCAATATCCAGTGACATATTTGAGCAATCTAGTCCTTTGATAAGTATTTTTTGCATCCGGTCATGGGGCCTGAACTCTGTGCCTGGGTGCTGTCCTTCAGCTCTTCACCTCAAGGCTAGCGGGCTACCACTTGAGCCACAGTGCCACTTCCGGCTTTTTTCTTTTTGCTTATGTGGTGCTGAGGAATCGAACTCAGGACCTCATGCATGCAAGGCAAGCGCTCTTCTACTGAGCCACCTTCCCAGCCCTCCTTTGATAAATTAAGCTTAGACATTATGCAGCTTCAGGGTCAGAAATCTGATATTGGTCACTCCACCCTATAGGTAGCACATCCTGCAGACTTAGCTGCATCAGTTCTCCATTTCCTGCAGGGATTCAACCTGGGAAATAGCACTCCTTTTACCATTTCTTAGGCATTTTCCTGTTTCTTGTTTGGTATTCCTTTTTGTTCTGTTCTTCCTGAGATGTATTATCTGCTGCTTTTTCCAGGTTCAGGCTGATAGACACTTGCTCAATTTACAAAATAAAAAGGAGGACTTGTTACAGACCCGGAGGTGCCAGGAACTGGCAAGGTGTAAGCAAAAGCTCCACAACCATGGACTGCAACCTTCAGGGTTATAAGTACTTGCCCTTTTCATAGGAGGAAGTGTTCCTTCTAGCTTCTGGGCCTGGGGCCTTACCTGTAGGAGTTTGGTGGACAAAGGTTGAAGTAGAATGAGGAAGGATGCATATGATCTGCAGTTGTTGCCACATTGAGTCCTAGAACAATGTGATGCAAGAACTGGACAGATATAGAAAATGTCTATAGCTAATGATATTGCTGAAATAAGAGAGATTCATCATTGGCCTTGCCTCTGTCTCTTCCATTATTATTCTCTTGTTCTTCTGGAACACTGCTGGTGTTGTGGCTGGCCCCAGCAGTGGTAGTATGCTTACCTAGCATGCATGAAGCCCTGGGTTCAAGACCTCACTACTACATACACAGAAAAGCAAAATGTGGTATTGTCACTTAAGTAGTAGGGTGCTAGTCTTGAGCAAAAGAAGTTCAGTGACAGTGTCCATGCATTGAGTTCAAGCCCAGCATTGGGACATAAAACACAAGAAATGCAAGCTGGGTGCTGGTACCTCATGTCTGTAATCCTCACTGTTCAATAGGCTGAAACCTGAAGATCCCAGTTCAAAGTCAGCCTGGCCAGCAACATGTGTGAAACACTTATCTCCAGTGACCACTAGAAATCCAGAAGTGTGTTGTGGCTCACATGGTAGAGCACTTGAGCTCAGACATGGTTCCCAGGCTCAGAGTACAAGTGCCATGACAGACCAAAAAAAAAAGATAAAAATATAAATAAATGCATCAGAAATATAGGCTTGAACAATGAAAACTACACTTCACATGTTGTCTTGGAAGCACTAAAGTTCTTTCTGATCCTTTTCTCCTCGCCTCTCAACAATTTACTTTTACAGGATGAAATTAGTTTTTCTTTATATTAATAGAGGTGCTTTTAAGTTGAAGTCTATACATCCAAATATGCCCTTTGATTCCCATTTTCATGAGGAATAGTTCAGGTCCACAAAAGAGACATGGAAAACACATACACTGGAGCACTAAAATCAGTTGTGACAGTTTCCAATCCAAACCATCCCAATTATAGTGTATGTAAAGGATCACCAAAAATCACAATAAACCCTTAAGAGACAAGTATAGGATTTCTGATTATGCAGACCCTGGGGTGCATGCCAGAAGCAGGCAAACTGTGAGCAAAGGATTCACGGCCATTGACTCCCACCCTCAGGACTGCAAGTCCTTGCCCTTTCTTGGTTTGAGGAAGTGTGTGTTCTAGCTGTTTGGCCTGGGGCTTTAAGTGAAGGGAGGCTTTGGTGGAAAAGATAGATTGAAATAGAATGAAGAAAGATGTGTGCTGTTTGCACTTTTTGGCAGAGTGGGCCTAGACAAATATTACACAAGCATTTGAGAAATATAGCAGAACTGTGCCATCAGCCATCTCTCTGTATCCTTAATTATTATCCCATTGGTCCACAGAAATCTTGCTTGTGCTTTGATGGGACTGTGGCAGAAGACAAAGATTTATTCCACAGCTTAATGGATAAGGGCTGAGAGGACAAGTCAGAGGTCCCCTAGATATGTAGCCTAAAGCTACTGAGAGGAACTTTTAGGATCAGAGAAGAGGTAAGAATTCTAAAGAGATTTTCACATGCAAAATGAGAAGACAAGAGCAGACTGGTTTGTAAATGATTAAGATTCACATCAACATAGACCTACATTAAACTTCACTCTTCTACTCACCTGCATTCATTCTGACCCCCAAACCACTCTCTTTGTAGGAAAATCGGGGAAATGTGCCATGTTTTTAAGAATCCCTGTGAGGAAATTTTTCACTAGTTATCTGAAGAAATTATTAAAGGAAATCCAAGTAGAGCACAGCAAATGCTCATAGACAGTGCCCAAACTCTGGGTTGAAGCCTCAGGACCAACAGCAAAAAGAAAAAAACATAAAACCCTTAAATGAAAAGCAAAATTCAGAAACAGCCAAAAACTCATTTTCATTTAATAGATAGAATTGGAGATTTTCTGGAAAATTAATTGCTTGATTTTTGCGAAATCCAAATCAACACAAGGATTATGGTGCATATCCACATAAGCATCTTCCTATTCTATGCCTGTGTGTACATTACAGCAATGGAAAATGACCCAGTATAAGTTCAGTGTCTATGAGTAGCTTTGTAAGATGAGAGGGGAGGTATTAAACAATGTAAAGCTAAACAGAGATATAATTTACATTCAGCAGAACACAGGCATAGAACAAAAAAATGAATGAGAAACAAAGTCTCATAACCTCAATTTCATTATTAGAACTAAGTACCAAAAAGTCAATGCATCCAATTCTCCCCATATATATCTATTTTCTGGTTGATGTTACAATATTTCACGAAGGAAACATTGGTTTTGACAAAGAAACTCAACTTAGCTTCCACAGCAGGGAGAGAAAAGTCACAATGCATCCAAGCACTCTTGTGACCAGCGGTGTGGCAAGGTGGCACCGAGCATTGTGGGAATTGTAGTCTCCTTGGAAAACTTTTGGTTTGAAAGGCCTGAGTTGTTTTTGTTTTTTGGAGGGCGGAAGTGGAGGAGAGATCCTTTTGCGCATGCACCTCCCCGCCCCCCATGGGCGTTTTAAATGTGCCCCTTCTGGATTCTTTCCCTTTGCCTTGCTGCTGGAAGTGCCCTGAGGTACAGTTTGGCCTTCCTTAGGTGGGAGCCAGGAGGCAGGCGCCCAGCTCTGTGCAGTGGAGCTTGGGAGGTGTAACTTGAAGGAATCTCAGGCTTTGGAACTGATGTCAGGTAGGAACTGTGCAATTGCTGCTGGAGTCTGTCCTCCACAGGTTTCTTTTTCTTTTTGTTTCTGGTTTTTTTTTGGCCGCTGGTGGAGCTTGAACTCTGGCCTGCAAGCACCGTTCCTGAGCTCCTCAGCTCATAAGGAGAGCTTTACAATTGAGCCAAAGCTCCCGCTTTCCCCTCCAAGCTTTTCTCCAGTTTGGGGTTGATAATTTGCTTGAGGTTCAGGAGTTTGTGCTGCCATTAGCTTCTGGGCCCTGAGCTGCAAGAACCTGGTTCCCAAATGTCTGAGAGCAAGTTTGGTGATTCTGCAGACAAGGAGAGCCCAAGAGCTGTGCATTTGTACTCCAAGACCAAGAGATTCTTCTATTAACACATGTGATTTTATTTGCTTTGCCCAGGTATAAGAGCAGTACAGGAAGAATTCTAGTGAAATTGTGAGGTGTGTGCCTGCCTTGAGTCCTCTTACATTGCAGTTGTATTTGGGGCTTCTGTGTTGTTTCTCCTAGAGATATTTTAATCTGTTTGGCTTGAGGTTTTAATCTCCTGGCTTGAGTTCACACATGTTTGTACATGACCCTGTTTCTAGAGACAGTTTTACACAGGATTTTGGAGTAGTGAGTGCTAGTCCTGTATTTTTAGGAATGAAGTCTAGCAATGTTTGAAGCAGAGCTCCCTATCAATAGGAATCGCCATGCTAAATGGAAAAACCTTGTCAATTCTGAGAAGCCGTAAAGGGAAGAAGCAGAAAAGCACAGGAAGGGGAAGATGTTGCTAGCACCAGATTCACATGGTACTCTTTCCTACACCACTCTCAGTCATTTTGTGTTGTTTCAGGATTGTAATTAATTCATAGAAGTCGTGATGAGCTGGCTTGAGGAATAAACCAGAGCCTAGATATCAGAGGGTACCTGAGGCTGTGGTTTGGGATGGTGACGTAATTGTTATGACTGAAAGTATCTATTCATGTACTAGTCCCTAATCCTTTTCTTGCTAATTTATTCATACTGTTACCACTATGATTTTTAGTATGTAATCATGCAAGCTTATCTTAAATGTCTCATCTATGGATTTGCTAATGCTAGCTCTAATCGATTATTTGTGCCTGGTAGTGCAGAAAGTGTTGGTCGGGGACATATGGCCTTAAAGAAAAATCACAGAAGAAAACTTGAGGTAATATGTCTTACTCAAGGTTGTATGCTTTGTAGGTGATGCTTATCTTCAGGTGTGTCACTCCTATATGCACTATTTTATGTTGTATCTTTAGGATGGTCAAGGATCTTCCCATGACTGTTTAGGGAAATGAACATTAGGGACTTCTCAAGCCTGGGTTTACCTCATCTTTACTCATGTCCCTTTGGCCAAACCATGTTAAATGGGAAATTGCAAGTCATTGCATAGGTTTGCAATGGGTACAGTGAAATGTGCCATTTGACAACCATGATTGAAATATTATATATAACACAAGAAATATATTCTGTATATATTTTTCTCTATAACTTTGGGGAAAAACTACTGAGTTACATCATACATGCTTTCCATGGTGTTTAAATATGTAAATGAATGAGTTAGAACACAAATTCCAATGGATTCCTAGGATACCTTTACATTAAAAAAAGTAGTTCATACATCCTGAAGTTTATTCAGTAATAACTACTTTTAGTGGAAATGTGATATGTTTTTGCTTTCAGTTATTCAATATTTTTTGTAGGAACATTCAGTTTTACAAATGTAGTATGTATATAAATATAGAAATTATTTGGTTTAATAATATCTATTTACCAGGAAATGGACTAGATTTGTGTTTATTGGAGACTTGAATGCTTTGCCTGAGACATTAAAGATTCTTCTCTTATAACATGACTTTACCATTTTCCAGCCCATGTATTATGTTTGCAAGAGGAAATTCTGGGCCCAAAATCTCACAGATTCATTTCTGAATAAGTCATTTGTCTTATATCCCAGCCATGCTTCCAGAATCTTCTGCTCATTGTCAGCAGCAAGACAGAATGAATGGATCTCTGGTGAGTTGTTTTTTTATTTCTCATTTGTTTTCCATTCCATTATATGAACCTAAAGATATCCAAGAATTTAAAACATTACCAACCACACAGATTCAGCCCCAGGGGCATATTCATAAATCAGATAAAGATGGCTTATAGATTAGCAGATAAAGATTGCTTGTAGGTTTAGCAGATTAAATGGTTATATTCTTTCTAAGTTGAATGCAGATTGCCTTCAGAATGTCTAGATTTCGTCTTGTCATAAAATGTAATCAAATCTGTTATGTGATGTAATGACACCAAGCAGGTTACTTCTCATGGAAGGTGAAGGATAGATTGCAACCAGATCACATCCTCATGAGTAACATTAAACTATCTCAATGAAATTTTCCTGGAATTGCTGAAATAGTGTTGTGGTCACACACACACACATTCATGTGTTTAAGGGATGATTAACCTATATGTACTTAAATTACTCTCCATATATACTTGTTGGACGACTTCATGGTCTTGGTCTTACTTGAAACTTAGGCTTTATTTGTTGTTAAACTTTATGGTCTTTCTACAAATTCCTGTTTGTTTTCTAAAGTATCCTCACAAGATTTCTTTCCTTTATTTTCTCTCTCTATTTTTGATTTTCTACTCACTAGTGTTGGTTATTTTTCTCTTTATCTTTGTGTCTATCTTTCTATCATTTTTTCTTACTTTTCTCATTCCGTCTTTCCTCCATATGTGTCTCAGTTGTTTCTTTTCTTCAAATGATCTGTCTGGGAAATAGCTTTTCTTAATGATCTTATTTTGCTGACATTGCTCTTAGGATTGACATTTTTCTTACCCATTGTATAGGAAAATTTTTTGCCAAGAGAGTTCTAGAGGATTCCAGAAACAAAGAAAGTTAGAGAAATACAAAAACATAAACAGATAGACATGGGGGAAACCAGGGGTCCCGAGACTCTCTGGCACTTGGTCCCTGGGTACCAGCAAGCTAGCATAGTTCCTTGAGTGCACACAGGGAAGATTACTATTGATAACAGGCAAAAATGAAGTATCTGTATTTATAGTACAATCAGAGCCACAACAGTCTGTGAGGGAAACATGTTTCCTCATTCTCCTGAGACAGAAGACTGGCTCCCAGAGAAAATGCAGACATGAAGTTCACCTGGCCTTCAAGGTCAACAGCACCTCAGTTTCAGATGCTATCTTTTCAACAGTAAGGAAAAGGCCTGTACTCCAGTCTCATAACCCTCTCCAGAATTCTCTTTTAAGCCTTCTGTGGCCAGCTCTCAGTGCTCTCAATGCTGTCAGGCTGGAATTCCAACCTCTCAAACCTTTTCCCCTTCAGCTCAATTTCAGAGTTCCCTACAGAAAAGTACTTACTTCCCCCAATTTATACAGTATAAGAAAATCAGTTTTCTCCTGATTCTGTTATCTTTGGTCTAACTTCATTTGATGTTGTATTCTGTTTTGTTTTTCCTTCCCACTACTTTTGAATATTTTCATTCACTGAGAGTTTATGATAGGAACTGGTTTTGATTTTTAAAAAATACAGTGACAAGGTGTTCTTTATTACAAATATCACTTGTTGCAAACTCTCACAGATGATTGCTGAGGAATTGATTTGGATCTCTGAGGAATTTCGCTATTAACTAGCACAAGTGGAAATATATCCTTAGGGATCTACTGGAGAAATGATTCAGGAATATGTGCCACATTTGATCATTTGGTCATATTTATTATTTTTGTCATCTTGAGTGTTCCTTGAGCCTCTATACATTTTCCTCCACCTTCCATGAAGCCTATTAAAATGAAAATCTTGTAAAGGGGTATTTTATTCCCCTCCCCTCTATATTTTGTATTGTAGAATGTAGGCAAAGTTTACAAAACTTCATGGTAGTAGTTCTTTTTTACATAGGATTTTAATATCAGAGTATCTATGAACACATTTCAATATTTAATATTTAAACCAAACATGGTTAACCTAGGATATTTTTATGTGGGAACTCAATCAAATCTTATCAGGGCCAAATAAATCATTAGCTATTTTCTGGAGTACTATTAGTGCTTTTTAACATTCATGTGGACACTGCTTCTCATAGATCTAGTAATGTTTTATGTTCTGTATTCCACGTGATACCCTGTATGTGCGCTGCTTGCTTATGAGAGTACTTGTTAATAGAATGTCTAATTAGGATTTATGGTGGAGCAGTATATGTAAATGCAGAAAAAATATTTGATTAATTCACTGTCAAACTGATATGTACTAAAATTTTATCAAAAAATGATAATAAAAATTTTAAGACACCTCCTTACATTTAATGTTGTCATGCCATGTGTCCTTAGAATTTTTATCTTGTCTCTATTGCCAGCAGCAGAAATGTGATTGCATGCATTAGAGAAACTGTAATTTTTTATTGGTCTCAGGGCTTGAATTATGAGCCTGGTTATTGTCCCTCAGGTCTTCAGGTCAAGGTAAGTGCTCTACCACTTGAGTCACAATGCTACTTTCAGTTTTCTGGTGGTTTATTGGACATAAGAGTCTCAGGGACTTTCCTGCCTGGGCTGGCCTTGAACCTTGATCCTCAGACCTCATTCTCCTGAATAGCTAGGATTACAGGCATTAGCCACCAGTGCCCTGCCAATCTGTGTATTTTAATGACCAGGTTTATATGTTGTCAAATATTTCTAATTTGCTATTTAATTTCCCCAGTGAATAGATAACACAGCAAGCTGCAAACATTTTATATAAGACAAAAGCATACCTGCAGCATAATGAAATTCCAGATTGGAATTCTCATGACCCAGGTCTGATTTCTTCATGGAAATATGCCATTACAGAAGCTGATGTCATTTGATGATGTGGCTGTGGACTTCACCTGGAAGGAGTGGCAGGATCTGGATACTAGTCAGCGGACCCTTCACAGAGATGTAATGCTGGAGACCTATTGCAACCTAATGTCCTTGGGTGAGCAAAGGTCACTTTTAATTGGAAGATCAAGTGCTTTTATTTTGTAGACATTTGACTGTTTATGATATTTAGGTATAAGATTCCAGTCCATTCCCAGGTAAAAAACTGCTAGTATAAAAGCCAGCCAAATTCAGGTCTGGGAGCTTGGTGTTGTTTGCCTTTCGCACTACTGTATTAGCCACAACTCCATTTTGGCTTTTGTTTTGGGGTATATTCTGGGTTTCCATGCCCAGGTTGGTTTCAAGCCTGTCTCTTCTGATCTCACCTCCTAAATGAAGGGTTACAGGTATAAGCCTTTGCATCATTACATTTCTTTAAAAAAAAAAAAGATTCAAAAAAAAAAAGATTCCACTTCATGGGAAGTGTCATTTCTTTGTAAGGGAAACTTCACCTTCATTATATGTAACTCAAGAGCTAATTTTATTCTCATTCTTTAAGAAGGCAAATCAGTAGTTGGCAAAAGTTCTAAACTATGATCCCCTTATAGGAGACTGAGTTCCCAGCCTTGGGGTGATTATTATAGGTGGATCTACAGTCTAGAGAGAATATACATTATTACTGAAAGTATGATCTGGAAATCAGTAGTTGAAAGTGTGTATTTGTAAGCCAAACTTGACACAGGGTTTATTGCTTCAAGCTTGGAATCCTAGATACTTTGGAGGCTGAAATCTGAAGATTTTAGTTTGAAGCCAGCAACTGTAGAAAAATGACCATGAGACTCTTATCTCCAATTAACCATTCCAAAACTAGAAATGCAGCCAAGACTCAAAGTAGTAGAATGCTAGCTTTGAGCAAAAGAGCTGAGTTCAAGCCACACAATTGGCACAATAAACTAAAAGCTGGGGGAAACTCCACCATGGAGCTGTTAAGAATTGAGAAACCATGGGCTGGGAAGATGGCTCAGTGGTAGAGTGATTGCCTTGCATGCTTGAGGCCCTGTGTTCGATTCCTCAGCACCACATAATCAGAAAATAAAGCTGGAATTGCCATTGTGGCTGAAGTGATAGAGTCCTAGCCTTGTGCTTAAGAGCTGAGAGACAGCTCCCAGGCCCAGAGTTCAGGCTCCACACCTGGAACCCACCCCCTACAAAAACAATTAAGACACAAGATTTAGGAGCAACCTTGTGAACAGGATGTCTGCAACCTTACATTAATGATGACCCAGCAAGAACAATAGTTCTCCACTATTTCTTAATCACAGGGCACTGTGTTCCTAAACCTAAATTAATTGTGAAGCTCGAGCAAGGGGCAGAACCGTGGGTAAGAGAAGCCTCAGACAAGAATTTCACAGGTGAGTTAAAGCATCTTGAATGGTGATGATAGATCCAGAGCCCAATTGATCTGTTTATCTTGAGCTGTACAGAGTGATAGTATTCCTAGAGCCCCTGAGTCATGTGTGGGAGAGAACTAGGTGATCCTTTGTATCAAGGAATTGTCAATCCAGAATTCACGTGGAGACAAACTGAATTTGGTGTGCCGGTGTACTTAATGTTAGCAATTCTCTTTGTCTGTAGAGAAGTCATTCTTAAAGAGAAAAGGACAATAAGAAATGTAGAAAGGAAATCTCATTTTCTTTTAAACTAGTATTATGCAGGTAGGAAGAAAATAGGTGTATGCTAAGGGCTGCTATCCTCTGATCTGGACAATTTCTTATCAGTGTTGCTAGGCATGGAGGGAGATTCAGAATGGAAGCATTAAGAGTACATAGATGAATACTTTCAGTAAATATTTCCTTGAGAAAAATAGAAAAATCTTAAATACAGAAAAACATTATTTTCCATTGTAAAATGTCAGTACTACTTTCTTAATTACTACATTGCAGAGAAAAGTATATATTCTGCATAAAACAATGATTTGATATTTGAATATCTTGTAACAGATGTGAGAAAATATCTTTACATTAAGGAATTTATAGATCTCATTTATGTTTTTGTCTATTACTCATTTTAGATGCCCCAGAAATGGAGGATGTGATTAGCACCTGTCAGGAAAGTCACAATAAATATCTCTCTGAAATAGCAGTCATGAATAGTAACTCAGGGGAGGAAAAAGTGAGACTTACAAGAAGTTTTCATTTGAGCTCCATACAGAAGTCAGAACTGATTAAGAATAATGCGAACTCCTTAGGGATGAGGACAGAAAAGGTCACTGGCTGTAAGAACATGGGTGTTTTCAGTGAACCTGGTAAGATGTGTGCTGCATACAGTCCTCATGTGTCTTCTGTAGTTGAAGAATATAAACAATGTGAAAAGTCTTTCACTGACAAGACACACCCTGTTGTCCCTCAGAGAACACACACAGGAGAGAAACCTTATGAATGTAATGTGTGTCGAAAGTCTTTCACCCAGAAATCAAAGCTTACTAGCCACCAGAGAACACACAAAACAGAGAAACTTTTTGAATGTAACATTTGTGGAAAGTCTCTCACCTGCAAGGCATATCTTACTAGACACCAGAGAACACAGAGAGAGACAATTTATGAATGTAACTTGTGTGGAAAGTCCTTCACCCAGAAGTCAACTCTCACTGTCCATCAGATAACACACACAGGAAAGAAACCTTATGAATGTAACTTGTGTGGAAAGGCTTTCACCCAGAAGTCACAACTTACTGTCCACCAGAGAACACACACAGGAGAGAAACCTTATGAGTGTAACTTGTGTGGAAAGTCTTTCACCCAGAAGTCACAACTTACTGTCCACCAGAGAACACACACAGGAGAGAAACCTTATGAGTGTAACATTTGTGGAAAGTCTTTCACCTGCAAAGCATATCTTACTAGCCACTAGAGACCACACACAGGAGAGAAACCTCATGAATGTAACATGTGTGGAAAGTCTTTCGCCAAGAAGTCAAACCTTACTGACCACCAGAGACCACATACTAGAGAGAAACCTTATGAATGTAACATATGTGGAAAATCTTTCACCAAGAAGATACACCTTACTGTCCACCAGAGAACACACACAGGAGAGAAACCTTATGAATGTAACATGTGTGGAAAGTCTTTCACCCAGAAGTCAAACCTCACTGTCCATCAGAAAACACACAGGAAAGAAACCTTATCAATGTTATATGTGTGGAAGGATTGTCAGCCAGAAACTACACCTTACTGTCCACCAGAGAGCACACACAGGAGAGAAATTTTATGAATGTAACCTATGTGGAAAGTGTTTCACCCAGAAAATACACCTTTCTGTACATCAGGAAAAACCCACCAGAGAGAAATGTTATGTATGTAGCAGGCATGGAAATTCTTTCACCTGGAAGGCACACCTTAACATCCATCACAGAGCACAAGGAGAGAAACCTTATGAATGCAAACAGTGTTGAAAGACCTGGAGGTCACAGCTTAACACACATAATTTGATTCACACAAATGAAATAACTTAGGACTATACCACATGGGGAAAACCTTTGATCTGTAAGAAAACTGAAATTGCAATACAGAACTAATACAGGATAGAGACCTTATGATATAGCAGATGTGGAGTCCTTCAACTAGAAGACACAGCTCTGGGTTCACAGAACACACAGACACAGACACACACACTCTCTTTCACACACACACACACATACACAAAGAGGAGAGACATCATCTGTAGGAAAAATGTAAAGGTTTTCTAGAAAAGTCATAACTCAGTTTGCATCAGAGAACAGACACAGATGAGAAAATACAAATGTAACAAATATGGAAAGTCCTTTACCAAGTATTCATGTATCCAAGTTCATACAACACACAGTGGAGAAATGTTAAAAATATTATAAATGTGGAAATCCTTCGATCTGAAAAGAATACCTCAATATTCATCAGAGAACTGACTCACATAGGAGAAAATAAAGTAGTGAATATAACCTATTTGAAATGAATTTCAATCAGAATTGAGTCCTCAGCATATGTGTGATCATACACAGGAGAGAAATTATGAGTATAGAAAACATTTTGCCAGAAGTCACATCTGTACAGGTATCAGAGACCTGGACACATGACAGAATTTCTGTCAATATAAACATGAGAGGAAGTCTTTCAACCAGAAGCCAACCTTCAACAATTATTAAAACATTCACTCCAGAAAGAAACCCAATGTAGGAAAATAATTGTCAGAAAACCTCTGTCAATTATACAGAGAAATTCTTCATGGCAGAGGTAAGTTATGTGTGATGGGAAACCATTCTTCACTCTTCAGCTTTCTTTGAGCCAATATTTCTCATCATGTTGAGTGGGGATGGTGTCCTTCAATATTATCCAAAGCATGTAGAAACAAGCAGTCTTGACAAGTAATTCAGAGATTGAAGTTATTAACTTGTGTCTTTTATACTAAGAAATGGTGTATCAGAGTAATTTGATAAACTCTTCTTAGAAATATGAGTTCTAGCCCTTTGGGACTGGATTCAGATCATCTCCAACATAGTTAGGGGAACAATAGTCGAGTAAAGAGTGCTATGATAGGAGGCAAGAACATGAGAACAACCATTTTTCTACTGTTCTCTTTAGTCACCCTCTGTATGTGTGATCCATGCCTTATAGTACAGATGAGTTACTTATTCCAGTTCAGTTTTTGAATGGAAGATCTAATGGAAGATATTAGTCCTTATTGCAGTACATATATAGTACTGAAGTCTTTCTCGGAGGGGTAAAAATGCTCAATAGGAAATGTATTCATGACCTAACTCATATAATGGTATAACCAATCTATATAGTATCTTTACAAATAAAATATATATTTTTAAAAAATATGATGGATTAATAAAGATTAGAATCTCTGCATTTTGCCTTAGGGGAGAACCCCAAAGTGTCTTCAGTGCTTGCTCTTTTCTTTAATTAATCACTGGTGATGTGCAACTTGTGATTGATTCACTCTTAGCCCATTTAGTTGTTCTGCTGAGTGAGCTATTACAAAACACCAGTGTGGACGATGTGTCTCACGTGTATTATCTCATAGCAGGCCAAAGTGGATATAACATTAGGGGAAATAATCAAGCACACAAAGATATTGATCGATCTCTCACAAAAATTGAAGCTAACAAAAAATAAAATCATATGCCACTTGAGCTACAGCATCAGTTCTAGGCCCTGAGAGAGGAAGGAAAGAAGGAAGGAAGGAAGAAAGGAAGGGAAGTGAGAGAGGGAAAGTGGAAGGGAAGGAATGAGGAAGAAGGAAGAAATAAACTATTCAAAAGAAGAATGTTTAATTTTTGGTGAATGTGAGAATTATTGTTTCAGATGTGAGGCTCAGGACAAATGGCTTTTACAAACAGGAAATTCTTGAACTGTTTACAAAATGATAAGGAGGCTGTAACATTTTATAAATTGATTTAATAATTTAGTAATTTTAAGTAAGGAGGTCAGGTGTGGCTGGTGCCCTATTGGCCGCCTGGTGGATGGTGGGGTCTGGCATCTTGTCTTCATGCAGGGGGAAGGAAATGCCCCATCCATCACTTGCCACCCAACTGATAGGTGTGGCTGGTTCCCTGGAAGCAGGTGTGAGCATTTGGCTGATATGTTACTCCATCTGTTAGTCCAGTGCCTGGGACTGGAATTTCCTGTAGACCTGCCTCCTGCTTAGGCCTTATTTAGGCTGGACCAGCAGTGGCACTAGATGCCATGGTACATGTCTCTGTGATCATGTCCTGTGTCCGGTCTCTTGGCTTGTCTCTGGTCATCCTAATGTGCCAATTCATTACTCTCTTGGCGCTGCATTGGTTTCTTTTATTTTTGGTCTGGTCGTGCGCCTGAACTCTGGGCCTGGGTGCTGTTCCTCAGCTCTTCAGGCTAGCACTCTACCACTTGAGCCACAGCACCACTTCTGGCTTTTTTTTTCTTTTTGCTTATGTGGTGCTGAGGAATCGAACCCAGGGCCTCATGCATGCAAAGCAAGTGCTCTACCACTGAGCCACCTTACCAGCCCTGCATTGGTTTCTTACTGTTGTTTTTATTTTTTTTTTCTTTCTGTCCTGTTTCCAAGCTGTCTAAATGTATTTGTGGACAAGTCTTTATTACATAAGGCTGCTTACAGACGGCTAGCTGTATAATAAGGACTCCAGATTTCCATCTTCCAAACTTTGGTTTCCAACAAATATACTGTCTTCTTTTACAGAAACACAAAGGTTGAACTAAATTTAGAATTTCTAGAGCCAAGATAGATGCCACTGTATAGTTATGTAATTAAAGATATCCTGGAGAGGGCTGGGAAGGTGGCTCAGTGGTAGAGTGCTTGCCTTGCATGCCTGAGGCCCTGGGTTCGATTCCTCAGCACCACATAAGCAAAAAGAAAAAAGCCAGAAGTGGTGCTGCGGCTCAAGTGGTAGAGCGCTAGCCCTGAGCTGAAATGCTGAAGGACAGCACCCAAGCCCAGAGTTCAGGCCCCACAACTGGACCCCCCCCCAAAAAAAAAGAAATCCTGGAGGCATTTAAAAAAATTAGTGTGGCCGGGCGCTGGTGGCTCACGCCTGTAATCCTAGCTACTCAGGAGGCTGAGATCTGAGGATTGCGGTTCAAAGTCAGCCCGGGCAGGACTTTGACCCTGAGACTCCTATCTCCTATCTCCAATAAACCACCAGAAAACCGGAAGCGGCGCTGTAGCTCAAGTGGTAGAGCACTCGCCTTGAGCTGAAGAGCTCAGGGACAGCACCCAGGCCCAGAGTTCAAGCCCCACGACCGACAAAAAAAAAATTAGTGTGTTGTAAGGCCTAGACAAAGAAGCAAGACCCTTAGGTGAAAAATCAGTGATACAAAAGGGAATCTGGTATAGAAGGTAAAGGAAGCCTCACAGATTTTTACCCCTGAATTCAAAATGAGGATAATAATATGATCTGTGCAAACAATGCATTCTTCCAAATAATTAGTGGAAGAATTTGGATGTGGTTTACAGAATGATAGGTAAACAGTCCTTTATTGAGATTGTAAAAGGACCTTTGCATATGTCTGTATGATGTTATGAATTTTATATCCTATTCTGTGGAAACCATGAGTCCTGCTTGGATCAAGTAGTTAAGATCTCCTGATCTAACAGGGCACTGGTGCTTCATATCGGAATTCTTAGTTGCTCAAGAGTATGAGGTTTAAAATCACAATTGAAAGGCCAAGTAGGTAGGAAATGCTGTGAGACTGTTATAGCCAATTATCACCAAATTTTCCACAAGTAGTGCTGTGAATCAAGTTGATAGTCTGTCATCACTTTTGTTCCTTCATTACAAAAGTTCAGGGACAATACCCAGGCCCTGAGTAGAAAGAACTCCAAGGCCAAGGAAGATATTTTGTAAAAATGGGTTCTTTGGCCTTCGTGCAGGAAAGTTTCCATTCTTGTAGAAACCTAAAATACTCCATAGGGATAGTCATTGTCCCCCAATTGAAGTTGATATTGAAATGTCTTATAATGGTAATGATAAATTGTCACAAATAGTTGGGTATCTTTTCAAGTGAATGCACATGCATATACCTTTATGTTTCTGACTAGTTCATAGGTCCTTGCAGAGGTTCAAGTTACTATGTAGACAATGCGATCCACATCTGTAAGGTGTGGAATTAGACATTTCAAGAGAGATCTCAAGATATAAAATGTGGCCAAATATTTCAGTATACTTGAAACAGTATCATAAGAAAAGAAGAAGTCAATAGTGATCATTTAAGATCCCAGAATACCAATATATTTGAACAAGAAGACAATGCTCTTCCACTGTGTGCACACAGATGTTGGAGATATACTCTTTTCCGTCTGTTCTGTCCAGATGTGTAGAAGCACTTTTGTTGTTCTTCCCTTATGGATGGCACTTTATTTCAAGGCCATTCCCAGGGGTGAATGACAGGTTGTTTATTTTCAGCTCATTCTAAAAGCTCCTATGTCCTGAGAAGAGAAGTGGTGAACCATGACTTGGGTACATATCCACCCTAGACCTAATCACTAAGAGGGGGTTAAGTTGTATAATTTTTCAGAATGTCAACGGTCCTACCACAAGGTTCATCCTGTAGCAATATCCAAAGTTAGGCTTTAGAAGAGTTCTGCCTTTGTTCAAAGATTTCAACCCTAAATGAGATTATTTTCAATAGCCATTCATTGAGTATTACTGGATAAAGTATACAAACACAGTCACATCTAAGTTACAGAACTTTGTGATACCATCAGCAGGGGCAATTCATTTGACTCAAAGTCATGACCCTGAAGAGTCTTCTCTCCAGATCTAAGTATTTAACCAAAATCTCCAGTTCCAAGCAATCTTGACCCCAATGAGAGAACAGGATTTTAGGTGAATCCTTGTTTCTTCCTGAGGTTAACCTGGAATGATGCATCTCAGAGTGACTGGAAGGGAAAGAAGCTCAGATACTGAGCACACTGGGTACTCAACAAGGCTATCATAGGATTTTCACTAGAACCTCAGGGATCACACAAGGTCTCCTTCCATTACCTTGAGCACTTATATATTTATTGTTGTCCACCTCTAGGTCATTTTTCATCCCATAATTAGCATAGTATTAAGTTTACATTTTTCCTGCCCCTTTGAGAAATATCTTACCCTAACCTCTCTTTTCTATTTCCCCAATAAATGGTGAAGTTCTTTTAAATTTTTTTTGGTCAGGTTTCTGGATCAGAAACATCCTTGTATGAAGTCCCTGTTATAGAGTTGTCAGTACTTTGAGAAGAGCACTACCTGGGGTATCCACAGCCAACCATCTTTTCTTCACTTGTCCATGGGGTCTGAGCAAAACCAAGCCAAATCTTTATACATGCATTCTAAATTAAATGTTTGTTACCAATAGTTTGATGTGGAGACTTCATTAGGTGTGTTGGAGGTTGGCTGGGCTCATAGTCTAGGCCAGAACTCAAAATGGAAGGTACAGGAAAGAAAAGATTGGTGAGGAGCCAGCCAAGGAGAGGAGTGCAATGCCAAAGTCATCATGCAATATGCAAACCTGGCAAGCCCCTTGGGATAGGAGTGAGGAGACCAGAACAGGGCCTGTGCTACCCATCAGTACACCACCAGCACCACATGGCAAATCTAGCATGGGACATGGTGTGCCCAGGTTTCAGGAGGGCTGACTGTTGACACAGGGACCTGTTAGTCAAGTTAAGCCAGTGGCCTAATGTAATTGTCTTGTCTTATATAGATGATAGAATTGCTGTGGACAAGAAGAATTGGTACTAAGACTATTGTCTGATGAACTAGTTAAAATTCTTCAGGATATTTGTGTGTGTGTGTGTGTGTGTGTGTGTGTGTGTGTGTGTGTGTGTCCTAAGAAGAAAACAAATTGAAAAGTAGTTCAGCCAGAACTCAAATGACAAGAGTGACAGACTTAAGTCCTCAGCAAGATAGATCCATTACAATCACAACCAATAAGTGAAAAGGAAACGTTTCCTTCAGTTATTTTTACCAACCCTTACAAATCCCATTGTGTTCAAAATAATAAGAACAGAAATATATGTGTTGATGCTTACTGTTGTACAACAGCTAGTTTACAAGTGACAGCAGAGGCATAGAGTGTCTTCTGTGTGCGGCCCCTGCACTCACTGGAAAGGAGGACAGTAGTATTGAAAGTGAACTAAAGTCACTTGTAAGTTTGTCATTTAAATTGAAGGGGAAGTATTTCCTAAATGAGCAGACATTTTGTTTTGCTGGTCCTTAGGCTTGAACTCAGAGGGCAGGTGCTGTCCCTGAGCTGCTTTTGCTAAAGTGTAGCATTCTACCATTTGAGCCACAGCACCACTTCCTGGTTTTTCTGTGCATGTGGACCTGAGGAGTAGAACCCAGCTCCTCATTCATGCAATGCAAGCACTGTACCACTTAGCTACCTTGCCTGTCCTATAAGCAGAATTTTTATGTTAAAAGAAGAAAGAATAGGTTGCTATGTAGTATCCACGTTCGATGTGCAAATCCCAAGGTTCAATCCCCCAAAGTGAAAGGAAGAACTTAGAAAATAGAATGACAGGAAGTATACAGTTTAAAGAACAAAGAAAAATAGAACAAAGGCAATGAGCAAGTATTTAGGTTTTTGTTTGTTCATGATTGTATCTTTTTTCTTTTAATTGTTGGTTGTGGGGTTTAAACTCGGAGGGCCTGGCATATTCCCTAATCTTTTCACTAAAGGCTACCATGACACCACTTCCAGCCAGAATGTCACTTCTAGTTTTCTGGCATTTAATTGGTGATAAGTCACAATGAATTTTCTGCTGATGTGGTGCTGAGGAATGGAACCCAGTGCCTCATGTATGCAAGGCAAGCACTCTACCACTGAGCCACACTCCCAGCCCTGCCTCCTTTTTTAAAACAGTGTGGTTGAGAGGTAGGGAGGGGCCTTCCTGGTGGATCCATGCCTCCCCAGTCCCACTCAGCACAGCCTCAGGGTGCTGAGTGTTTGATATGAGGCCTGTCAAGTGCCTGACACCCAACCTAGTTCCCAGTGCTTGGCCTCTGTCTCTTACTCTCTCTGGCCAGGAAACTCTGATCATGTCAACAAGGACAATGCTGCTGGGTTTTATAGACAGTTATTAATGAACACATTTTTGACATTTAAAGAAAAAAACAGTGTGGTTGGGGATGGCAATGTGGGTTAGTGATAAAGTGCTTACCTAGCATACATGGAGCACTGGGTTTGATTTCTCAGTACCTAATAAACAGCAACCACCACCAAACACCCCTAGAAGTACTGATGCTGTAGCTCAAGTGGTAGAATGGTAGCCTTCAGCCTAATGAAATTCAGGAACAGTTCTCATGACCTGAGTTCAAGCCCCAGGAATGTCAAACAACAAAAATGAGCAAATGAAAACAACCCAATGTCAGCAAGTTTCATTGATAAACACCACACACACACACACACACACACACACACACACACACACACACACACACTTCTTTTAAACCATATTCACCTCCTTTACCATGTCTGCTTACCCTCCCTGCTCCAAATGCTACCTACATCCACAGGAGAACTTATTCTATGTTTCTGTTGTTCTTGCATTCTTACAAGAATTATTGTGAAGGTGATATATATATGTATATATACATACATATATATGTATACCTATATATACACATATGTGTGTATATATATGTATATATATGCAAATCAAAGTTACATAAGCCAGGTATTGATTTCATTACTTGATTGATTACACGGTTGATTTAATTGATTTCATTACTTATTGAACAGTATGCATTTTTGCAAAATTCCACTCAATTTTTAAAAGTAGCATTTATTTCCATATATCACAGAAAATATACCAATATTAGGTATTGATCTCATTGTCTGGGTGCTGTCCCTGATCATTTTATCTTAAGGATCTATAACTTGAGCCATCCATTAATTTTTGCTCCTGGATTTTTAGGTGATTAATTGTAGATAAGAGTTTCATTGACTTTTCTGAAAGGGCTGGATGAAATCTCAATCCGCAGGTCTCAGGTTTACCACCATGAGACACTTCTGTCCAGCACCTTTAAATATTATTGTATGCACTATGTTATTTGTGGTATGTTTTTTCTTTTCATCATTCACACGGCTTGATATCTGGGCCTGGGCTCTGTCCCTCAGCTCTTCAGCTCAAGGCTACTGCTCTACTACTGGACCCACAGCACCACTTCCAGCTTCTTCAGTTTATGTGGTGCTGAGCAACGTAAACCAGGGACTCATGTATGCAAGGCAAGCACTCTCCACTGAGCCACCTTTCCAGTACCTACAGTAGCATTTTCAAAGGAATATATTAGGCCTTACATATTTGCTTGTTGCACAGATTCAACAAACCATAGAACCCAATGACTTGACAAAGTATGGCACCTATAGTAAGCATGCATCCTTTGAAAAAACTGGCATTATCCTATGAACAATGCAGTATAACAACTATTTAGTAGGATTTAAAATGTAATAGGCATCAGAGGTGATTTACAGTGTATAGAAGATTGCCAGGAATTGTATTACAGGTGATTTTCACTGTATAGAAGGCTGTGTGCAGATTACATGATAGCAAACTAAGAAATAAGTATCAGATGAGACAAACATAATAAATAGCAAAGTAATTACTAAAATGAAACCATATTTATATTGTAATATAAAAATAGTAAATATATCAGGTACTGTCTGATTTGAACTGAAGAAAATATATTCAAAAACCTCAATAAGCCATCCAAAGAAATATACATTAATTATTAAGAAATCAAAATAACTCTATATAAAGATACCTGAAGCAAAAATGAATAATGAAAATACAGATAGTGATAATATGAGAAGAAATAAACATCAGCACAAATTGTGTTACCACAGATACAGTGCACTGATAATAACATGTATATCATCAATCTGTATAATAAAAATTTTACTCTGAAAAGTAAACTCTACAAAGACATGGTTAAAAGGCCAAAGAATGATAATTTCTTTAATCTCTCATTATGATTGGAGAATGAATACTCCTCTTTTTATTTTTTTGTTGGCCATGGTGCTTGAACTCAGGGCTTGGGTGCTATACCTCCGCTCTTGAACTCAAGGCAAATGATCTACCACTTGAGCCACAGCACCACATCTGGTTCTCTAGTGCTTTACTGGGGATAGGGATCTCATAGACTTTCCTACCAGGGCTGGCTTTGAACCATGATGCTCATATCTCAGCCTCTTGAGTAGCTAGGATTACAGGCGTGAGCCACCAACGCCTGGTGTCTAATACTCCTCTTAATGACTGAACAACCAGAAAAATGGTCACCACAAACACACATGTGGAAGGCATTATCTTTACCTAAATGCTGTTTAATAAGCACTATGCTGTTATATTTACCAAGACAGACACACTGAGAATAGATCTGAAGACAAATTGTCTAGAAATCAGTATGAGAAAGAAAGCTATGTTATAAACACAATAAAATCCAACAATATGTTTCTAATAATCTATCAGTAAAACAAACAGATGGAAACTAGAATGGATCTGTAACAAATGTATGCTATTAGTATGATTTATAGAATATTAAAGAGAGCCACTGTCTTACTTCAGTTGTGAAATAAATACAAGTGCTTTCAATTATGTATGGTGGATTCACATGTATATCTTCTGGAGGGTGTGGCAGAGCCATAGAATTTGAGGGAAATAGGGTGATGAAAATACAGTATACAACTCAGGAGTAGAGATAGGAGGGAGGGATTGGGAGAGAGTGAAGGAATGGAACACATTGTATGAAAAAAAGTATTTATTAATCTCTATAAGCATTACCTCCATAATAATATTAAATTACATTAATAATAAAACAGAATTTCCAGCATAAACGATTTGCTTGGTGATCAAAATCTACCACAGTAAGAAGAACAGTTACAATTATTAGAGATATAATACAACACTTAATTTGAAAGATAAACTATTTCAGTTTAGGTTGAATATTAATTCCACATAAACCAGTAACAATAATCCTTTCATTGTAGTATCCAATTAAGTGTGAATGTTAAATGTTGAGGTAAGTCAAAACAAGACAAGCACTTCTGGCTCAATACTGTCATTTTAGCCTAGCTACTAAAGAGGAAACTGAGGTCTGTAAGCCAGCCTAGAAAAACAATTCAAATTAAGCAGCTAATGAACAGGTTAGAGGTAAGGCTCAAGTGATAGTGCAAACAGTGAGTGAGGAAGCCAACTGTCTGTGAGACCTGGAGTTCAAGCTCTAATAGTAGCTCAAGAAAGCCATGGTAGAGTGTGAGGTATGTGTATTACATGTGCTTCTAAGTTAGAAACCTAATTGTAGTGATACTAGCAAGTCTTATCTCAGACATAAAGAGAAAACAAAGTGAGTGGAGGAGGGAGAGAAGGGAAGCCAAAGGTCAGGGAAAAGAAGGAAGAAGAGGAGACAAGAGAGTAATGGAGAGAAGGGAACAAGAGGGAAAGGGAAAGGAGAAGAAGACAGGAGAGGAAGAAAGCCTTATGGCATTAGATTTAACAGTAAATCCTTAAATAGGACACCAAAAGTGACTCATGCAAAAAATAAACAAACAAACAAATGCCAGACTCTGGTGGCTGATATCTGTAATCCTAACTACTCAGGAGAGTGAGATCTGAGGATCATGGTTCAAAGCCAGCCTGGCAGAAAAACCTATGAAACTTTTATCTCCAATGAAGCACCAGAACACCAGAAGTTGTGCAATGGCCCAAGTAGTAGAGTGCTAGCCTTGAACTGAAGAGCTGAGGGACAAGCTCATACCCAGAGTTCAAGCCCCATGACTGATAATAAATCAATAACTGAACAAAAATTAAAAAATAAATAACATACCAAACCAGATTAAGTGCATACAATGAAAACCTTTTTTTTTTTTGGTCGGTCGTGGGGCTTGAACTCTGGGCCTGGGCGCTGTCCCTCAGCTCTTCAGCTCAAGGCGAGCGCTCTACCACTTGAGCTACAGCGCCACTTCCGGTTTCCTGGTGGTTTATTGGAGATAGGAGTCTCACGGTCTCTCCTGCCCGGGCTGGCTTTGAACCACGATCCTCAGATCTCAGCCTCCTGAGTAGCTAGGATTACAGGCATGAGCCACCAGCACCCGGCCAATGAAAACCTTTTATACTGAAAAGAACCATCAACAAAGAAGCAAAAGCATGGTAGGAGAAAATATTTGCATATTCTTCAAATAGATTCCTAACAAATATGAATTTGAAAATAAAGAAAATGCTCCATGTAACCCCCACACCATAAAATCTAATTTTAAAATGGGAAAAAGATTAAAAAGACTTTTCTAAAAAGGACATACACAAATAGCTGATTAAAATATGAAAGTAGTATCAATAATCATGAGAAAATTTCAATCAAAATTACAATAAAATAACTATTTTACACATGTTAGTATGGCCATAGTTTTAAACAAAACAACAAAAATCCTTCCAAAGACTAACAAAAGCTAGGAAAGATGTGACAACAATGTGAACCTTGGTGCATTTCTCTCTGGTATGTAAACCTATCAAAGATGGGACAAAGAGTCCTAAAAAGAACATAGTATAGAATTACATGGAAATATGGTCCAGCACTTCTACACTTGTACGTATCTTAGAGAAAAACAGAGATTTCTATAAATTCCATCAAAAATACAGCCTAAGTTTCAAGAAAGACTAATACCAAAAAGCAGTCCAAGAGTATTTACAGACTAATTGAAGTACTTATAACACACTCAGTCCTGTACATCAGCGAAAGTTATGTTTGACGACACTATTTCAGCAAATCCAGTAAAACTTCATTAGAATAGTCTAAAGTTATGTATGAGGATGTGATGTCTGACCAGATTCTAGCCAACCTTTACCTTCCATGAGAAGTTATCTCCTAGTTGTCATTGGAGAGAAGCCAAATGAGAGAGTCAGAAAAGAACCTGTGTGATTTTACCCTAGAAGTTCCTGGTCAGAACATGATATGTGGGCTGGAAAAGCATAAAGCCTTCTTATGGGAGAAGAAACATTCCTGAATCAAGTAGAGCATTAAAATATCCACTAAAGACAAATCCACAGAAGAGTAAAGTCTTATGTGTTACTAAACACTATTAACAGAAAATACACCCCAAAATGTAGATCCATAAAATTTAAAAGAAACTACTTATATAAGTATGTGTTTTTGCTTATACAGGAAATTCTATTATCCAGTGTTCTTGTTTTTTTTTCCCACTTACCCACAATGGTAATTGTTAATATAAAATACATGAACTTTGCAGTGACATTTACAAGAAGAGAAAATCTATTCTGTTTACTTCAGTGAGGTTGTTTTTGATAGGAAAGACAATATGAATCCTTTAAAAGCAGTGTTTGCACATTAGTACTGGGTTTTTCTACATCACACGAAAGTTTTCTTACTTTGAAAAACTTAAAGTGAATTTATTATAGGCTAAGTGTTCACATTCACAATACTTAAGATGAGAGGGGCTGGGAAGGTGGCTCAGCGGTACAGTGCTTGCCTTGCATGCATGAGTCCCTGGGTTCCATTCCTTAGTACCACATAATCAGAAAAAGCTGGAAGTGGCACTATGGCTCAAGAGCACTAGCCTTGAGCTGAATCGCTCAGGGACAGCATCCAGCCCCATGACCAATAAAAAAAAACAATACTCAAGATGAGGAGTGTTACAAATTTCAAAGTGGGGTATTTTCTGTTTGTTTTGGGATTTGGACCATCCTCATCCACATTAGTGACTGAACATCCTGCCTTAACATTGTCAAGTTTTCTATTTCATATTATTTTATTAGAATATAATCCGAATTTAAAAGAGGACATTGTAACTAACTATTCTCTCATGTCTAATGGCTGTAATCTTAGTTACTCAGAAGGCTGAGATCTGAGGAAAGTTAGTATTATCCCCACCTTTGCTCCTCAGCTCCACCCAGACCTGGGCTCCTCCCAGACCTAGAGTTCCCTCCATACTGCTGACCACTCCCTCTCTCTACCCACACCTACCTGAGCATGCACCTACCTAACTTCCTGCCCCCAGCTCCTGTTGCTACCTGAAGAGAGACAAATGCATGTGCTCCCTCTCCTTGGAATATTGTCCTTCTAATAAACCTTATAATAATCTTTCTCCTGTGCCTGCTTGTGGTCCCCTGGGATGGAAATAAAGGATCCCTACAAGGATCACAAATTGAACTCATGGGCACAAGAATGTCTGAGAAACTTATCTCCAATAAATTAGCCAAAGTAGCTGGAAGTGGAGATGTGGCTTAAGTGGTACATTATCATTGAACCATATAATTTTATGGTCAGTTTCCAGACCCTGAGTTTAAGAATCAGGACAAGCACACACATATCAAGGGTGTCCCGACCCGCAGGACTTCAACTAGGGCAATGAACCTAAACGAGAAGGAATGAAGGGACAAGAGACACGAAGAAGGACAGCAAGACAAGGATTCTGATCAAGCTGCCAAATTTTATTTTTCACACAAGGGTATTTATATGCTTGGACTTAGGGCGTGGTGCAAAGGTGGTCCTTAGTAGATTTAGGGCGGGGTGAAATGGTGGTCGTTAGTAGCTGCAGGGTGTTTACTTTAGGGCGTGGTGAAAAGGTGGGATTCTGTAAACTCAGCCTCAGGTTGTTCCAGTGAGATAGTTAAGCTTATTAAGTTTGAGAGACTTAATTTTTGGCTCCCAACACAAGGGCACTGTATTGTATTCAAATTATATTTGATCAATTGATTTGGAATACATATATAGGAAGTCTCTCTCTCTCTCTTTTTTTTTGTCGGTCATGGGACCTGAACTCTGAGCCTGGGAACTGTTCCTTAGCTCCTAAACTCAAAGCTAGCACTCTACCACTTGAGCCACTGTGCACTGCCAGCTTTTTCTACTTAGTGGTTCTGAGGAATCAAACTCAGGGACTTATTCATGCAAGGCAAGCACTCTACCACTGAACCACCTACCCCACCAATCTCTCTCATTTTAAGTGATGTAAAATAGGCTAATTATATTAGTGGAAAAATTGTAATTTGTCAAGAACAGATACATTAATTGGAGTATATCTGAGCCAGCAGCATTTTGAAAGTTTCAAAAGCCATAGAAAGTGCAGAGGGTGAAAAGAAGATCACTATGTTTATATAAGACATTTTCAAGGAATGTTTACCATTCATTGGCTTCAATTCACAAAAAGCAAGTTTATAAAATCACATGGATGAGTACCAGAATCTTTAGGTTCAGGAGTATAAACGCACAACTCCTGACTCTCCTTGTCTAGAGAACCAGAGGTTTGTGAGCCAGTTTCTGGCACCTGGAGGAACAAGTGCTAATGGCAGCACAAACCCATGAGCTCATAAAATATCCTCAACCCCAGACTGGGGAAAGATGCTAAGGGCAGACTCTGGCTGGTGAGTCAGATTGCTTCAAGTTACAGCTCCCAAGTTCCCCTGAAGAGGAGGCACTGGGCTTCTACCTTTTGGTTCTGACTATGGAGTGCAAAGCTGCACTTCTAGCAGCAAGGCAAAAGGAAAGAAACCCAAATTTGCAAACTAAAAAGCAGTGGCCAAGGAGGCTCAGATGCCTTACCCCGGCCCCCCTCCAAGCTTTCAAAGGATCTGTGCCCCAATAGAAACTACAATTCCCATAATACGATGCATTCAACTAGAGGAAGTGGGCTTGTTACAGGGTTTGGACTGGTGCCAGACACTTGGTACTAAGTGTGTATGGATGCTTGGGGACCTTTCTCTCCCAGCTGCAGGAACTAAGGTGTGTTTCTTCTTGAAAAATCAGTTTACCTCCTGAAAGATTGTGAGATCAACCAAAACAAAGAAATGTATTAGGAGCATTAATTTGGCTTTTTAATTCTTAGTTTTATTAATGTAGTTGAGGCTATGAGACTCCATGGTTATTGATTATGTTTTTATTCAAAGAGTATGCTCCTCTGAATATAAATTATGTCTCTGTTTTGCCTTAAAAATTTGAATATCTCCTCTCTGTTCTTTTCTAGCTCTCTCTGCTCTCTCACTTCTCTCTCTCTGCTCTCTCTCTCTGCTCTTTTCTAGCTCTCTCTGCTTTTTTCTAGCTCTTTCATCTCTCTTTCCCAACTCTCTCTCTTTCCCAGGCCTTTCCCAGCCACGTGGAGTGCCAACCTTGCCTGGTCCCAGCAGGTCTAGTGAATAAACCTACCCCTTACCTGAATACCGCGTGCCCTGACTAGGATAAGGGGCTTAAAGTCAGAATAGCTGGGATTCCTCTCTGTTTTTTTTCCTCTTTTTTTCTCTGCTCTCGGCTCTCTCTCTGCTCTCTGCTCTCTCTCTGCTCTTTTCTAGCTCTCTCTGCTCTCTGCTCTCTCCTCTCTCTCTGCTTTTTTCTAGCTCTTTTCTAGCTCTTTCTTCTCTTTCCCAGCTCTCTCTCTTTCCCAGGCCTTTCCCAGCCACGTGGAGTGCCAACCTTGCCTGGTCCCAGCAGGTCTACTGAATAAACCTACCCCTTACCTGAAAAAAATTTTTGAATATCTCCTCTCTCACTTTAAAAAGGTATTTGCAGCTGGGTGCCAGTGGCTCATGCCTGTAATCCAAGGTACTCAGGAGGCAGAGATCTGAGGATGCTGGTCCAAAGCCAGCTTGGGCAGGAAAGTTCATGAGCTTTATCTGTAATTAACCACCAGAAAAATGGGAGTGGCCTTGTGGCTCAAGTTGTGGAGAGCTCACCTTGAGGGGAAGAGCTCAGGGATAGTGCTCAGGCCCAGAGTTCAAACCACATGATCAGGTATTTACAGATACTTAACTGATTGATTCTGGGAGCATTTCCTCCTTTTCATATATATATGCATACATATATACACATGTATATATACAAGTATATATACAAGTATATATGTATATATATATCTATATATACATACACAAATGTATATGTATGTATATGTATGTGTATATATATATATATATATATATATATATATATATATATATATATATATATATATACTGGAATAAAATTAGCAGAATTTTAAGGAAGACATACTTTATAAACTTTGAATTAAATTGATTTGTCATACTCTCCTCTTTACTTTCCCAGAAACTCCCAAATTCCATCTATGAAATTTTAAGACGTTCTTGGTTTTTTGTGTCTGAAATTTGCCTATCCTTCAAAATGTTTTTTCCTCCTTTTGTTGTTGGTCCTGTGGCTTGAACTCAGGGCATGGGCACTGTCTGTGAGCATTTGCTGTGCTCTACTTGCCTTTCTTTTGTTAATTGCTTCAGGAAACTAGTGAAAAGTTTGCTCCCAGGGTTTCTTAGAAAAAGGTACTCCTCCTCCAAGACGCTACAAAAAATGTGTTTCTAGGGTGATCAGGGTGAATGTGGGTGGAGGTAGAGTTTAGGGCAGGTCCATGTTCATGTGAAGCTTGATCACTTGCCCCAAACCAGTCTGCTTTTACTTTTCTGTTTTGCATATCCTGTTTTGTTTTGATTTTCTACCTCTTCTCTGATCCGAGAAGTTTCTGCCAGCAACTCTAGTCTACATATCTATGGGTCCTCAGACTTGTATTTTCAGACTGTATCCATTACACTGTGGCATAAAACTTTTGTCTCCCTCCCTCATATCAGACAACCTAAGCTTGTCTCTTAAGGATTTGTTGTGATTGTTGATATCCTTTCCCCACATCATGACTCGGAAGGATTGTGTAGGAAATATTCATGCCTGATATTTAGTCCTCCAGTGCATGGGTTCTCCATGCCTCTTTTAGTGGATGTGAGCTATTCCTCATGAAAATGGAAATCATGAGGCACATTTTGATGTATAGACGTCAACTTTGGAGCACCTATAATATGAAGGAAAAATAATACATTCTTTCTGTAAAAGTTAAAAATAAGTTCCTGAGAGGCAAGGAGATAAGGATCATTTAAAAATGAGTTCTTCCTAGACTAGCTGTGTTACATAGTTTTCATTGTTCATGGGTACATTTTTCAAACATTCATTTCTAAGTATTAAGTTCATCGTACTAGTATAAATAGAATTTACTTCCTACGTTATTTTTGAATTGTTCATTGCTCACAGATGTAAGTCTCTATTTATTATACAAATATTATAACCTTCATTCATTTCAATGATTGACTGTTGCAAGTCCTGAGGTAGAAGGTACAAGTATGTTAAGCTATTCAGGGATAGATTATGGCTCTGACTTCCTCTGGAGCAAAAGTTGAACGAATGGAAAAAGATGGAGCTTATGCATAACACTTCTAGAATTCCTTTGGCAGGGGATGTGGTGCACCATCCTTGGGTTCCACTATGCCCAGTGATTCCTGTTGTTGCTCTGATCCATCACCATGGAGGGCCTGTGGATTATGGAAAGCCTGTGGATTTGACATCTTGTCCACTGTTCTGGTGGTGGAAGTCTCCCAATATGCACTGTGGGACTGGGCTTAGAGGAGTGACAGGATCAGTGGTACCTTGCTGGCCCCCATGTTTGTCAGCCTGTTTGGAAAAGCTTACCCTGACATCTGCAACTGGCTGCTGCTGAGGCCTATTTGGACTAATGTCTCTCTCCAACCCATACCGCTGTTTCAGAGACTTGTCCTGTTTCATGGTTTTGTATCATTTATTGTGCGGGCTTGTGTTATGTATGCATACATGATGGTAGTTGGGCTGGGTATGGTTTTCAAAGGTGGAGTGGTTTTTCATGCCTCTTGCAGGGAACAGTTGTGTTCTCACTAACTGCATAAATACTCCGAGATTACTATGCAATCACCTTAACTTATGTTGTCTGTTCAGTTGATAGAACCATGATGGTATAATAAGTTTGGGTCTCTTTTGCTATTGATATTTAGAGGGCTGTTAGCCATTGCTGCAGATTTTTGGGAATATTGGTTGCCACCACTATTGCTACACTTAAAGTTCTTGCTAGAGCTACTGCTTCTGCTGTGAACCTTACCCAAACCATATATACAGCACAACATGTTAATACTTTAGCTTGATATGTTTCTGGTGCCCGTGGATGAAGGTGGTTGTAGATAAAAAGATTGTGATATGTTTCATGATTAGGAAACAGCAATGATGTATGTTGATAATCAGGTAGACCTGCTAAAGACCCAGTTAAAAATGATGTGCCATGCTACTGTTTAGTACATCTGTGTTATCCCTCTTAAATAAGATGAAAATATGACTTGGACCAATATCCAGTGACATATTGGAGGAATCTGTTCCTTTGATAATTTAAGCTTAGACATTATGCAGCTTCAGGGTCAGAAATCTGATATTGGTCACTCCGCCCTATAGGTAGCACACCCTGCAGACTTAGCTGCGTCAGTTCTCCATTACCTGCAGGGATTCAACCTGGGAAATAGCATTCCTTTTACCATTTCTTAGGCATTTTCTTGTTTTCGTATTCCTTTTTCTTTCATTCTTCCAGATCTGCAGCTTTTTTCCAGATTCAGGCTAATAGACACTTGCTCAATTTACAAAATAAAAAGGTGGACCTGTTGCAGACCCAGAGTTGCCTGGAGCTGGCAAGGTGTGAGCAAAAGCTCCACAACCACTGACTCCAACCTTCAGGGCTATAAGTACTTGCTTGCCCTTTTCATAGGAGGGTGTGTTCCTTTTAGCTTCTGGGCCTGGAGGCCTTACCTGTAGGAGTTTGGTGGACAAAGGTTGAACTAGAATGAGGAAGGATGCATATGACCTGCAGTTGTGGGCCCATGGAGTTCTGGAATGATGTGACGCAAACACTGGAAAGATAAGAAAGTGTCTATAGCTAAGGCTGTTCCTGGAATAAAGAGAGATTCATCATTGGCCTTCTCTCTGTCTCTTCCATTATCATCCCCTTGTTCTTCCGCATCACTGCTGGTGTTGTGGCTGGCTCACAACAGTGGTATAGTGCTTACCTAACATACCTGAAGCCCTGGGTTCAAGTCCTCAGTACCACATACACAGAAAAAGCAGAATGTGGAATTGTGGCTCAAGTAGTAGGGTGCTAGTCTTGAGCAAAAATTCAGGGACAGTGTCCAGGCACTGAGTTCAAGCCCCAGGGTTGGGACATAAAACAAAAGAAATGCAAGCTCTGGCTCATGCCTCATGCCTTTAATCCTAGCTGTTCAAAAGGCTGAAACCTAAGGATGGAGGTTCAAAGTCAGCCTGCGCAGCAATGTCTGTGACCACCAGAATACCAGAAGTGGTGCTGTGGCTCACAATGTAGAGCACTTGACTTGAGCTGAAGAGCTGAGGGATGGCTCCCAGGCTCACAGTTTAAGTGGCATGACCAAAAAAAAAAAAAAAAGAAAAGAAAAGAAAAAAAGAAAAGGATAAAAGAATAAAGAAATTCATCACAAATGTAGGCTTGAACAATGAAAATTACATTTCACAGGTAGTCTTGGAAGCACCTCAGTTTTTACCTGATCCTTATCTCCTTGTCTCAGGAATTTACTTTTACAGAATGAAATTATTTTCTCTGTATATTGTTAGAGGTGCTTTTAAGTTGAAGTCTATACATCCAAATATGCCCTTTAATTCCCATTTTCATGAGGAATAGTTCAGGTCCACAAAAGAGACATGGAAAATCCATACACTGGAGAACTAAAATCATGAAACTTTCCAATCCAAACCTTCCCAATTATGATGTATGTAAAGGATCACCAAAAATCACAATAAACTCCTAAGAGACAAGTGTAGGTTCTCTGATAAGAGAGAGGGAGACTGTTGCAGACTCAGGGGTGCCTGCCAGGAGCAGACAAAATGTGAGCAAATGCCTCAAGGCCATTGACTCCTACCCTCAGGACTGTAAGTCCTTGCCCTTTCTTGGTTTGAGGAAGTGTGTGCTGTAGTGTTTTGGCCTGGGGATTTAACTGAAGGGAGGCTTTGTTGGAAAAGATGGATTGAAATAGAGTGAGGAAAGATATGTGCTGTTTGCACTTTGTGGCTAATATTATACAAACATTTGAGAAATATAGAAAGTAGCCAGAAGTGGCGCTGTGGCTCAAGTGGTAGAGCACTAGCCTTGAGCTGAAGAGCTGGGACTGCGCCCAGGCCCAGAGTTCAGGCCCCATGACAGATCCCCCCTCCCAAAAAAAGAGAGAAATATAGAAAGTGTATGTTGCTGAGCTTTTGCTAGAATAAACAGAACTGTACCATCAGCCATTTCTCTGTCTCCTTCATTATCATCCCGTCGGCCCTCTGAGCCTTGCTTGTGCTCTGATGGGACTGAGGCTGGAGACAAAAGATTTATTCCACAGTTTAATGGATAAGGTCTGAGAAGACAAGTCTGAGGTCCACAAGATATGTAGCCTAAAGCTATTGAGAGGAACTTTCAGGATCAGAGAAGAGGTAAGAATTCTAAAGAGTTTTTCACATGCAAAATGAAAAGACAAATGCAGACTTGTTTGCAAGTGATCAAGCTTCACAGCAACATAAACCTACCCTAAACTTCACCCTTCTCTCTCACCTGCATTCAGCCTGACCTCCCAAACCATCTTTTTGAAGGGAAAAGGAGGTGATGTGCCATGTTCTTAAGAATCTCTGTGAGGAAACTTTGCACTACTTACCTGAAGAAATTTTTAAAGGAAATGCAAATAGATCACAGCAAATGCTCACAGACAGTGCCCAAGCTATGAGTTCAAGCCACAGGACCAACAGCAAAAAGAAAAAAAACATAAAACCCTTAAATGAAATGCAAAATTCAGAAACAACCAAAAACTTCTTTTGATTTAATAGATAGAATTGGGGAGGTTCTGGAAAATTAATTGTTAGATTTTGCAAAATCCAAATCAACACAAGGATTATGCTGCATATCTACCTAACAATCTTTCTATTTTATGCCAGTGTATACATTACAGCAATGAGAAATGACCCTGGTATAAGTTCAGTTTCTGTGAGTACCTTTGTAAGATGAGAGGGAAGTATTAAACAATTTAAGGCAAAACATAGATATAATTTACATTCAGCAGAATGCAAGCATTGAACAAAAAGAAAGGTATAAGCAACGCAGTCTCATAACCTCAATTTCATTATTAGAACTAAGAATCAAAAAGCCAATGTATCCACTTCTCCCCATATATTTCCATTTTTTTGGTTGGTCTTAAATATTCAAGAGGAAACAGTGGTTATCAAGAAGAAACTCAGCTTAGTTCCCACAGCAAGGAGACAAAAGTCCCAATGCATCCAAGGACTCTTGTGATCAGGGGTGTAGCAGGGTGCGCTGAGCATTGTGGGAATTGTAGTCTCTATGGAGGACATTTTGCTTGAAAATACTGGGTTTTTCTTGTTGTTGTTGGGCTTAGGTGGAGCAGCATTTCCTGTTGTGCATGCATCTCCCCGCCCACCACTGGTGTTTTAAGTTGACCTGTTCACGATTTTTTTCACTTTCCGTGCTGCTCAAAGTGCCCTCAAGTACAGTTTGGCCTTCCATAGTGGGAACCAAGAGGCTACCCCCAGCTCTTTGCAGTGGATCTTGGAGCTGTAACTTGAAGAAATCTCAGGCTTTGGAACTGAGGTCAGGTAGGAACTGTGCGATTGCTGTGGGAGTCTCACGGTTTTGTTTTTCTTTTTCTGTTTCTGTTTTTTTGGTCGGTCGTGGGGCTTGAACTCTGTGCCTGCAAGCACTGTTCCTGAGCTCCTCAGGTCAGAGGGAGAGTTTTACACTTGAGCCAAAGTGCCTACTTCCCCCTACACGCTTTTCTCCAGTCTGGGGTGATAATTTGCTAGAGGTTCAGGAGTTTGTGCTGCCATTAGCTTCTGGGCCCTGAGCTGCAAGAACCTGGTTCCCAAATGTCTGAGAACAAGCTGGGTGATTGTCCAGACCAGGAGAGCCCAAGAGATTTCCTTTTGTACTCCAAGACCAAGGGATTCTTCTGTTAACCCATGTGACTTTATTTGCTTTGCCCAGGTATAAGAGGAGTACAGGAAGAATTCTAGTGAAATTGTGAGGTGTGTGCCTGCCTTGAGTCCTCTTACATTGCAGTTGTATTTGGGGCTTCTGTGTTGCTTCTCCTAGAGACATTTTAATCTGTTTGGCTTGAGTTTTTAGTCTCCTGGCTTGAGTTCACACGTGTTTGTACACGACCCTGTTTCTAGAGACAGTTGTACATGGGATATTGGAGTAGTGAGTGCTGGTCCTGTATTTTTAGGAATAAAGCCTAGCAATTTTCGAAGAAGAGTACTTATGAATAGGAATCTCCATCCTAAATGGACAGACCTTTTCAATTCTGAGAAGCCCTGGAGAACAGATGCAGAAAAGCAAAGGAATGGGAAGATGTTGCTAGATTCCCTTGCCTTATGCCAAAATTGTTGCTACTTCCCTGAGCATCAGATTCACATGGTACTCTTTCCTACACCACTCTCAATCACTTTGTGTTGTTGCAAGATTTAAACTAATTTCTATGAAGTGTGATGAGCTGGATTGAGGAATAAGCCAGAGCCTAGTTATCAGAGGGTACTTGAGGCTGTGGTTTAGGATGGAGGGTAATTGTTATTATTGAAAATACCTATTTATGTACTAATGCCTAATCCTCTTCTCGCTAATTTATTCAGGCTGTTACCATTATGATTTTTAGTATGTAATCATTCAAACTTATCTTAAATGTCCCATGTATGGATTTGCTAATGCTAGCTCTGGTAGTTCAGAAGGTGTTGGTCAGGGACATTTGACCTTATAAGAAAAATCACAGAAGAAAACTTGAGGTAATATGTCTTACTCAAGGTTGTATGCTTTGTAGATGTCACCTATCTTCAGGTGTGTCACTCCTATATTGAATATTTTATGTTGTATCTTTAGGATGGCCCAGGTTCTTCCCATGACTGTTTAGGAAAGTGAGCATTAGGGACTTTTAAAACCTGGGTTTACCTCATCTTTACTCATGTCCCTTTGGCCAAAGCATGTTAAATGGCAAATTGCAAGTCATTGCATAGGTGTGCAATGGGTACAGTGAAATGTGCCATTTGACAACCGTTATTTAAATATTATAACACAAGAAATATATTCTGTATATATTTTTCTCTATAACTTTGGGGGAAAACTACTGAGTTACATCATACATGCTTTCTCTGGTGTTTAAATATGTAAATGAATGAGGTAGAACACAAAATCCAATGGATTTCTAGGATACCTTTGCATTAAAAAAAAGCAGTTCCTACATCCTGAAGTATATTAAGCAATAACTACTTTTAGTGGAAATGTGATATATTTTTGCTTTCAATTATTCAATGGTTTTTCTGGGAACATTCATTTTTATGAATCTATTATGTATATAAACATAGAAATTATTTGCTTTACTAATATCTATCTACCAGAAAATGGACTGGATTTATGTTTATTGGAGACTTTAATGCTCTGCTTGAGACATTAAAGATTCTTATCATAAGAAGGCTTTATGCTTTTCCGGCCCACATATCATATTTGCAAGAGAAAATTCTGGGGCAAAAATCCTACACATTCTTTTCTGAAAACATCATTTGCCTTATATTCCAGCCATGCTTCCAGAATCTTCTGTTCATTGTCAGCAGCAAGAAAGAATGAATGGATCTCTGGTGAGTTGTTTTTATATTTCTCATTTGTTTTGCATTCCATCATATGAACCTAGAGATGTCCAAGAATTAAAAACAATACAACCACTCAGATTCAGCCTCAGGAACATATTCATAAATCAGACAAAGATGGCTTGTAGATTTAGCAGATAAATATTGCTTGTAGATTTAGCAGGTTAAATGCTTATATTCTTTCTAAGTTGAGTGCAGCTTTGCTTCAGATGTCTAGGTTTTGTGTTGTTAGAAAATGTAGTCAATCTTGTTATGTGATGTAATGACACCAAGCAGGAACATCTCATGGAAGGTGAAGGATAGATTGGAACCAGATCACATCTTCATGAGTAACATTAAACTATCTCAATGAAATTTTCCTGGAATTGCTGAAATAATGTGGTCACTCACTGCTGCGTGTGTTCTTAAGGAATGATTAACCTATATGTACTTATATTACTCTCCATATATAGTTCTTGGACTACTTCATGGTCTTGGCCTTACTTGAAGCTTAGGCTATATTTGATGCTGAACTTTATGGTCTTTCTACAAATTTCTGTTTGTTTTCTAAAGTACCCTCAGAAGATTTTTTTTGCTCTATTTTCTCTCTTTAATTCTTGGTTTCCTACTATTTCTTGATTTTCTACCCAATAGTATTGGTTATTTTTCTCTTTCTCTTTGTATCTATCTTTCTATGATTTTTTTCTTACTTTTCCCATTCCCTCTTTCTGCCATGTGTCTCTCAGTTGTTTCTTTTCTTCAAATGATCTATCTGGGAACTAGCTATTCTTTGTGATCAGTTTTCCTTTGCTGAAGTCGTTCTTATGATTGACATTTTTCTTTCCCATTACATAGGAAAAATTGTTTCCTATAGAATTCTCAGGATTCCAGAAATAAAGATGATTAGAGAAACACAAAAACATAAACAGATAGACTTAGAGGAAACCAGAGGTCTGGAGGCTCTCTGACACTTGGTCCCTGGGTGCCAGCAAGCAAGCACAGTTGTTTAAGTTCACACAGGGAAGGTTACCATTGATAACATGCAATAATGAAGTATCTATATTATTATTACAATCAGAGCCACAACTTTTTGTGAGAGATACATGTTTCCTTATTCACCTGAGACAAAAGACTGCTGCCCAGAAAAAATGCAGACATGAAGTTCACCTTACCTAGCCTTCGAGGTCAACAGCACCTCAGTTTCAGATGCTATCTTTCCAACAGTAAGGAAAAGACCTGCCCTCCATTCTCTTAACCCTCTCCAGAATTCTCTTTTAACACTTCTGCAGCCAGCTCTCAATGCTCTCCGTGCTGTCAGGTTGGAATTCCAACCTCTCAAACCTTTTCCCCTTCAGCTCAACTTTAGAGTTTCCTACAGAAAAGTTCTTCCTTCCCCCAAAATGTTACAATATAAGAAAATTTGATTTCTCCTGATTCTGTTATCTTTGGTCTAAGTTCATTTGATGTGGTATTCAGTTTTGTTTTTCCATCCCACTACTTTTGAATATTTTCATTCACTGCCAATATAAGATCGGAACTGGTTTGGATAAAAAATAATAATAATACAGTGACTAAGTTTTCTCTATTAGAAATATCACTTGTTGTAAAATGTCACAGATGTTTGCTCAGTAATTGATTTTGATCTCTGAGGAATTTTGCTATTAACTAACACAAGTAGAAGTATATCCTTAGGGATCTACTGGAGAAATGACTGAGGAATATGTGCCACATTTGATCATTTGGTCATATTTATCATTTTTGTTATCTTGAGTGTTCCTTGAGCCTCTATACATTTGCCTCCACCTTCCATGAAGGCCTATTAAAATGAAAATCTTGTCAAGGAACATTTTATTCCCCTCCCACCTATATTGTATATAGTAGAGTGTAGGCGAGGTTTACAAAACTTCATGGTAGCAGTTCTTTTTTACATAGGAAGTTAATATCAGGTATCTATGACCACATTTCAATATTTTGTATTTAAACAAAACATGATTCGCCTATGATATTTTTATGTGGGAACTAAAAACTATTAAGGGCCAAATAAATCATTAGCTACTTTCTGGAGTACTGTTACTGTTTTTAACATTCCTGTGGACACTGTACTTTTCATAGATCTACTAATGTGCTATGTATTCCATGTGATGTCCTGAATGTGTTCTGCTTGCTGATGAGAGAGCTTGTTAATGGAAGATGTAAATAGGGTTTAGGGTGATGCAGAATATGTAAATGCAGGAAAAAAATATTTGTTTAATTCATTTTTACCCTCATATGTACTAAAAGTTTATAAAAATATGGTAATATAATCTTTCAGACACCCCCTTAAAATTAATGTTGTCATGCCAGATTATTATCTCCTTAGAATTTTTATCTTGTTTCTATTGCTAGCAGCAGAAATGTGTTTGCATGCATTACAGAAACTAAATTTTTCACAGTCTTGGGGCTTAAATTCTTGGCCTGGCTTCTGTCCCTCAGCTCTTCAGGTCAAGGTGAGTGTTCAACCCCTTAAGTCAAGGTGCTACTTTCAGTTTTCTGGTGGTTTATTGGAGATAAGAGTCTCATGGACTTTCCTGCTTGGCTTGGCTTTGAACGACAAACCTCAGACCTCAGCTTCCTGAGTAGCTAGGACTACAGGCATAAGCCACAAGCCCACTGCAAATCTTTGTATTTTAATGACCAGGTTTATATATTGTCAAATATTTTTAATTTGCTATTTAATCCTCCCAGTGAATAGATAACACAGCAAGCTACAAACATTTTATGTAACACAAAAACATACATGCAGCATAATGAAATTGCAGTTTGGAATTCTCATGACCCAGGTCTAATTTCTTGAAGGAAATGTACCATTACAGAAGCTGATATCATTTAACAATGTGGCTGTGTACTTCACCTGGAAGGAGTGGCAGGAGCTGGATCCTGGTCAGAGGGCCCTTCATAGAGATGTAATGCTGGAGACCTATAGCAACCTCATGTCCTTGGGTGAGCAAAGGTCATTTTTACTTGGAAGATCAAGCAGTTTTATTTTCCTAGACATTAGACTACTTATGTTATTTAGGTATAAGATTCCAGTCCAAGGGAAATGTCATTTCTTTCTAAGGGAAAGTTCAATTTTATTATATGTAACTCAAGAGCTAATCTTATTCTCATTCTTTAAGAAGGAAAATCAGTAGTTAGTCAAAATTTCTAAACTATGTTCCACTAATAGGAGACTGACTTCCCAAACTTGAAGTGATTATTATATGTTGATCTACAGTCTACAGTAGAACATACATTACTACTGCAAGTATGATCTGGAAATCAGTAGTAGAAAGTGTGTATTTGTAAGCCAAACTTGACATAGGGTGCAGTGCTTCAAGCTTGGAATCCTAGATACTCTGGAACCTGAAATCTGAAGATTTTGGTTTGAAACCAGCAATTGCAGAAAAATGACCATGAGACTCTTATCTCCAATTAACCATTCAAAAACTAGAAATGTAGCCAAGACTCAAATTAGTAGAATGCTAGCTTTGAACAAAACAGCTGAGTTCAAGCCACACAATTGGCAAAATATACCCAAAGCTGGGGGAAAATCCACCATGGAGCTGTGAATAATTGAGAAAGAAGATTTAGAAGCTACCTCGTGAATAGGGTGCCTGAGATCTTACAGCAATGATGACCCAGCAAGAGAAATAGTTCTCCACTATTTCTTAATCACAGGGCCCTGTCTTCCTAAACCTAAATTGATTGTCAAGCTGGAGCAAGGTGCAGAACCATGGACAAGAGAAGCCTCAGACATGAATTTCACAGGTGAGATAAATCATCTTGAATGGTGGTGTTGGGTTCACAGCCCAGTTGGTATGTTTATCTTCAGCTGTATCAAGCAATAGCATTTCTAGTGCCCCTGAGTCATGTCTGGCAGCGACCTAGGTGATCCTTTGTCTCAAGGAATTGTCAATCCAGAATTAATGTGGAGACAAAGTGAATTTGGTGTGCTAGTATAGTTAATGTTAGCAAGTCTCTTTGTCTTTAGTCATTTTTAAAGAGAAAAAGACAATGAGAAATGTAGGAAAGGAGGTCTCATTTTCTTTTAAACTAGTACTATGCAGGTAGGAGGAAAATAGGAGTATGCTGTTCTCTGATGAGGACTATTTCTTATCAGTGGTGCTGGACATAGAGTGAGATTCAGAATCCAAGCATGAAGAGTATGTAGATGTATAAATTGAATAAATATTTCCTTGAGAGAAAGGGAAAAATCTGAAATACAGAAAAACATTGTTTACCATTTTAAAATGTTAGTACTACTTTCTTAATTACCACATTGTGGAGAAAACTACATATTCTGCATAAAACAATGCTTTGATATTTAAAAATCTCACACCAGAATGGGAGAAAATATCTTTACATTAAGGAATTTATGGATCTCATTTAT
>NW_012267663.1:0-602 GCF_000151885.1 Dipodomys ordii | reverse complement strand
CAAACCATATGAATGTAATGTGTGTGGAAAGTCTTTCACCCAGAAGGAACACCTTACTCCCCACCAGAGAACACACACAGGAGAGAGACCTTATGGATGTAATTTGTGTGGAAAGTCTTTCACTCATAAGTCAAACCTTACTGTCCACCGGAGAAGACACACAAGAGAGAAACCTTATGAATGTAACATGTGTGGAATGTCTTTTGTCTGGAAGTCAAGCCTTATTGTCCACCAGAAAGCACATACAGGAAAGAAACCTTATGAATGTAACTTGTGTGGAAAGTCTTTCACCCAGAAATCAAACCTTACTGTCCACCAGAGAACACACACAAGAGAGAAACCTTATGAATGTAACATGTGTGGAAAGTATTTCAGACAGAAGTCAAACCTTACTGTCCACCAGAGAACACACACAGGAGAGAAACCTTATGAATGTAACACCTGTGGAAAGTCTTTCACTTGGAAGTCAATCCTTACTAAACACCAGAGAACACACACAGGAGAGAAACCTTATGAATGTAACACCTGTGGAAAGTCTTTCACCTCAAAGGCTAACCTTGCTGGCTACCAGAAAACACACACAAGAGAAAAATCTTATGAAT
>NW_012267662.1:62699-64678 GCF_000151885.1 Dipodomys ordii | reverse complement strand
TCTCTCTCTCTCTCTCTCTCTCTCTCTCTTCCTCTCTCTCTGTACAGAGAACTCTGTACTCAGAAATTTTGGGAAAAGACAGTGAAGTATAAATTTGAGAGGCCTTGCCAAGCCCTCTTGTTTTTGATGCATAACTTTTTTTGTACATATCTTTTATTGTAAAGGCACTGTACAGAGGGGTTACAGTTACATGAAAAAGGTAATGAGTAAATTTCCTATGGAACATTGTTACCTCCTCCTTTCTTTTCCCCTACCATTCCTTTCCTCCCCACCTCAACTTCCTCCCTTCCCCACCCACAAAGTTGTAAAGTTGGTTTTCAACATAGTGTCTTGTACATCTCATTGTCACAATGGGTCAACCTGTATCCTATTTCAGCATTTTGTTATTTCCCTTCCCCTCCCCAAATTAGAAAAATGTTTATACAAGATGAAGGGCACTGGAATCAAATACAGTGAAGACAGTGGTTATACCATAGGGGAAGAACATACAAAAGAAACAAAAATATCACATAGTACATTATAAATACATTGAAAACAACAGCAAAAAAGGTAAAACTTCTTGTGTCTCTATCTTTGGGGTCATTTCACTTAGCATCACCTTGTATGTTCATATGTACATAGCTTTTGACCATTTGTGCTAGTCATAGACGTATACTAGTTATATATATATATATATATATATTATATTATATACCAAATTTTCTTGATCCATTCATCTACGGAGGGTCATCTGGGTTGGTTCCATGTCTTTGCTATGGTGAATAATGCTACAATAAACATAGTTGTGCTGGTAGATTTAGTATAGACTTGTTTGTGATTGTTTTGGGTAAATCTAAAAGGGGGATTGCTGGGTCATAGTGGAGCTCTATGTGTAATCATTTGAGGAACCTCCATACTGCTTTCTAAAGTGGTTGAACAAGTTTACACTCACACCAACAATGCAGTAGGGTTCCTTTTTGACCACATCCCCTGCAGGTGATGCACAACTTTCTCTGTGTTTTTTTTCCTGAAATTTTTCCATAATGAAGAACTCCAAGAACCTCCATATTTTACCAATTTGATAGAAAATTCTCTCAAAGTGTCCAGCAGAATAAAGGGATAAAAGCTTTCACTCTGCATAAAGTTGTAGCATTCCAGAATACCAGGGTTAGAAAGAAGATCATCCCAAGTTTCAGAAAGACACAACTAGGTCAGATATCAAGAGATGATGGGTTTGCATCATAATTCTTAAGAGTGGGCTGGGAAGGTGGCTCAGTGGTAGAGCACTTGTCTTGCATGCATGAGGCCCTGAGTTCGATTCCTCAGCACCACATAAGCAGAAAAAAAAGCCCGAAGTGGCAATGTGGCTCAAGTGGTAGAGCACTAGCCTTGAGCTGAAGAGCTGAGGGACGGTGCCCTGGCCCAGAGTTCAGGCCCCACTACAGGACCCCACCAAAAAAATTATTAAGAGTAAAAAGAAAAGATGAGAGAGTAGACTTCCATATCAGTCATAAACTTCATACTCCATTTTCTCGTTTTTCACACAATATGGCATAATATGGTGTAATGCATTATGTTCAGTTATCTCAAACCAAGTTAAGGAAATCATGGATTCCTGAAACCAGGACAGGAATGTAATGGTGTAATCTGAAACTCACTGAGGCTGCTCAGATAACACCCACATCAGAACAAACCAGAAACCAATGATGGAAGGAGGGAAGGGAGACACTGAGAATGAAGGAGACATGGAAAAGAGTCTCAGAATTCTCACTTCCTGATCATGTATTGCTAGGTGTTTTACACAAGTATTTCTGCATTTTCAAATAATTCTAGGTCAGGAAATAGAAAATCATGAACTGACTGATAAGAAAGAAATGGGAAGTACAATAAATGGAATGCAATTCTAATTTCCACCCAGGGAACAATATTGCTAAGCCAGAATTATTGAAACTGTGAATACTGGTTCAAAAACTGATGTTTTAAGACCACACTGCCAACAC
>NW_012267662.1:59329-60557 GCF_000151885.1 Dipodomys ordii | reverse complement strand
TTTTACTTCAATATATAATCTATTTAAAATGTTTTATTATTACAATATATCATTCCTAGGATAATATACTTCTTACATATTAAATAAAGTTATACTAAATAAAGGTATTTTACTTCAATATATAAACTATATTAAATGTACATTAATAGTCTTTTTTTGTGTTTTTCTTAACAAGAAACTAACCTCTATGCCTTGATTAACTCATTATAAGGCTACTAAGCAGGAGGATGATGTGTGTACATGCTGAAGTCTTAATACTCAATGGAATATAAATTTTTTTACTTCAAATCTTCTTAAGATTCACTATCACAATTTATTTAGCAGTGACTTACTATGATCAATGTGTCTCTTTCTTCCTGTTTCGCCATTTCTTTTTTTTTTTTTATTGTGAAAACACTGTACAGAGGGGTTACAATTACATGGGCAAGATAGTGAGTACATTTCTTATCAAGCATTGTAGCCTCCTCCTTTGTTTACCCTTCCCATCCCTTCCCAGCCTTCCCCAGCACCCTCCACCCAATCCTCCCCACCACCCCACCAAAGTTGTAAAGTTCATTTTCAACATGACAACTTGTACTTCTCATTGTTGCAACGGGTCTACCTTTATCCATATTTAAAGGACTTGTTTTTCCCTTCCCCCCCCACAAATTATACCGACATCAAATACATTGAAAGCAGGAGTTATACTGTGGGGGAAGGACATACAAAGCAACAAAGAAATAATCTTATAAATGCTTTAGAAAGAAATGCATGGAAGAAAAAAAACATTTAAATACGTATCTTAGAATTCATTTTCCTAACATCACCTTATCTGACCTTTTCTGCTTGACTCATATATATACTAGCTATTGCAAATAAGGGAAACCATGGGACTTATGTTTCTTTGGGCTTGAAGAACGTAAAAAAAAAAAAATCATGTAAAGACAGCACCTAACAGCCATTTTTGCTTCTGTATGAATTGCTTTGTGCTAGATGATTGTATGGTTTTTGTATGATTTTTAACTGTGACTGGTTTTAGTTGCTTAGTTGTGGGATGTCAGCCTGGGAGCCTAGAGTTGCTTAGTAAAAGACTTCAAAGGGTCTAGAGTCCTCAGAATTATCCCCAAAGCTGCAACGCCCCTCCTGGAGGCCGAGGCAGTAAGGCCCTAGGGAAGAAATATAATGTTTTAAGAAACCTAAGCAACTCCATTTTTGTTTAACATTCCATCTCAGTTCTGCGACTTGACTC
>NW_012267662.1:53001-55514 GCF_000151885.1 Dipodomys ordii | reverse complement strand
GAGGTGGGCTTGATTAATCTTTTCATACCTTTCACCTAGTTCTTCATCTGACTAATCTATCTACTTTTTTTTGATCTGTGATATTCTGTTTCAATTTGATTTACTCTTTTCTATTGAGTTCTTTTTATTCATATAGCTTTTCATTTTCAAAATTTTAGTTTAACTATTTTTTAATATTTCTGTATCTTTATTGAACTCCTTATTTATATATTGCATTGTTTGTCTTACATCATTTAGCTGTTTATTTGTATCCATTTCAAATTCACTCATTTTTTATATTGTTCTTTTTATTATATTGAAATCATTTTGTTGAAATAATTTTTCTTTCAATTTTAATTTTTATTGTGAAAATACTGTACAGCAAAGTTACAATTACATGGGCAAGATAATGAGTACATTTCTTATCAAGCATTGTACCCTCCTTCTTTGTTTCCCCTTCCCATGCCATCCCATCCTCCCTCCACCTCCCCACCCCATTCTCCTCCCCCCCTAAAGTTGTAAATTTTGTTTTTCCACATAACGACTTGTACATCTCATTGTTGAAATGGATCCACCTGTATCCCTATTTAAACGATTTTTTTCTTGCCTTCCCTTCCACATATTATACCAACCTCAAATACAGTGAAAGAAGGGATTATACCATGGGGGGGGTAACATACAAAGCAACAAAGAAATCATCTTATAAATATGTTAAAAACAATCCCTTGAAAGAGAAAAAAACATTTGAATACATATCTTAAGGTTCATTTCCCTAATATCAACTTATCGTACCTTTTCTGCTTGACTCAGACATATACTAGTTATTGCAAATAAGGGAAACCATGGGACCTAAGTTTTTTTGGGCCTGGCTTACTTCACTTATTATAATTTTTTCAAAGTCTTTACATTTCCTAACAAATGGGGCAATTTCATTCTTTCTGAAGGGGACATTTTCTTGATCCATTCATCTGCTGAGGGGCATCTGGATTGATTCCATATCTTAGCAATGGTAAATAATGCTGCAATAAACATGGTGATGCCGGTAGCTTTAGTGTGGCCTCGTTTGTGATCATTTAGGTAAATGCTCAAAAGTGGCATTGCTGGGTCATATGAGAGTTCTATGTGGAGTCTTTTGAGGAACCTCCATACTACTTTCCAAAGTGGTTGAACAAGTTTACACTCCCACCAACAGTGCAGTAAGGTTCCCTTCTGTCCACAGCCCCTCCAGCATCTGTTGTTTAGAGTTCATGGGTGAGCTGGTATCTCAATGTTGTTTGGATTTGCATTTTTTTATGGCTAGAGAGGTTGAGCATTTCTTCATGTGTCTATTGGTCATTCTTCTTTCCTCTTCACAGAAGTTTCCTTTAAGTCTTTAGCCCACTTACTTATTGGGCAGTTGTTTCTTTGAAGATTTGTTGTTGGGGGATTTAAGTTTTTGAGTTCCAGTTTTATTTTAGATATGAGACCCTTGTCTGTTGTATGGCTAGTGAAGATCTTCTCCCAATCTGTGGACTTTCTATTGATCTTTCTAGCTATGTCCTTTGCCATACAAAAGCTCTGCAATTTCATGCAATCCCATTTGTCCAACCTTTCTTTGATTTGTTGTGTTTCTGGGTCTCTATTAAGAAAATTTTTGCGTGTGCCAAGGAGTCCTAGGGTGTCTCCTATTCCATCCTGTAATGTTTTCAGGGTATCTGCTTTGACTCCGAGGTCTTTGATCTATTCGGAGTTCATTCTGCTGCAGGGTGATATATAAGGATCTAGCTTTAGTTTTCTGCAAGTAGTTAACCAATTTTGCCAGCACCATTTACTGAAGGGGCTTTCTTTCTTCCATTCTACTTTTTTAGCTCCCTTATTGAAAATTAGATGGCTATAGGTCTGTAGGTTCATTTCTGGGTTTTCAATTCTATTTCATTGGTCCTGAGGTCTGTTCTTGTGCCAGTACCAAGCTGTTTTGATTACTATGGCTTTGTGGTAGAGTTTGAAATTTGGTATTGATATTCCTCCAGCACTGTTCTTTCTGTTGAGGATTGTTTCAGCTATCCGGGGTCTTTTACTGTTCCATATGAATTTTTGGATTGCCTCTTCTATTCCCTTGAGGAATGAGGATGGAATATTCACAGGTATCGCATTGAATTTGTAGATAGCCTTGGGAAGTATGCAATTTTCATGATGTTGATCTTTCCAATCCAGGAGCATAGGAGTTTTTCTCACTTGAAATAATTTTTCTTGCAATCATACATTTGAGTTCTTTGGGCTTTAATCTTCTTCAATATACTTTATGTCTATTGCTATAGAATTGTTAAACTTTGTAGATACTTGCCTTTTTCCATACATTCTATGTTGATACTTTTTGGTTCTGAAGCCAGTTCATTGGTTGGAAGTCTTCATTACCTATAGACCAGAAGATTGAACTAAGTGATTCTCATTGTATCTGTCACCGTTTTAACTATTTGTGTTCTGTGTTTTTTTGGTGAGGGTAATGGGTGGGGGTGGTCATGGAGCTTGAATTCAGAGCCTGAGCACTGTTCCTG
>NW_012267662.1:42054-46255 GCF_000151885.1 Dipodomys ordii | reverse complement strand
TTCCAAGATCTGGAGGGAGAAGGGAGATGTGAGAAGGGAAGACAGGAAAGCATTCCTGGCAGGGGAAGTTGGTGAGTGATGGCTCAGAGGAGGGAACTGCAGATTGCTGCACAGCTGGAGCCAGACAGCAGAGCTCTTCTTTACACTGGAATGAACAGCAGCTGGTATGATGGTGGCAAGCAGATAAACCCATTTAGAACAGGAGTGGTATCCACGTCCTGTGCATCCATGAGAGATTTCAGCTTGAAATTCTGTAGAATGGTTGTCAGGAATAAAAATAGCTCCATGCTCGACAGGCCTTCTCCAACACAAATCCTTTTGCCTGAAATTTTTGTAAAAAAATAATTCAAAGGAAGAAATGACTCTTTGTATGTAAGTGTTCAAGTATGAAGCATTGTATTTGTAACTGACAAAAGATGTGTCAATATTTTGTTGAAAGATTACTGAATTCATGGCCGATGGATACACGGAGGTACACAGGTAAGACAATTTGTCTACTAACATGTAATCTTAACTTGTACATCATTGAACTATTTTTTTAATCTGAGAATAGCAGTACACACCTGTAATTCCACCACAGGAAACTAAGACAGAAGAATCTTGAGTTGATAAACATTTGAGCTACATTTTTAACATGCTGTCTTTAAAACAATCAAAGGCAAACTACACCAAACTAAATTATATTTAAAAGAAATACATATCACCAGCTTCATATTAAAATCTTATTAAGTAGTTCTACATGATACATTCTCTTTTTAAAAATTTCTCTTCTCCCTTTCTCCCTTTCCTCATTCATTGTGTATATAAAAACATAAACTCATATCTGGCTTTCAGTTGGAAACATCAATTGACAAGAATATTTCCAATTTTTATTTTGTGTTCACACTAGCACCAAAGTAAAGACACAAGCCCTGGCCTTTAATGTTTATTGCTGTCTATGTCTGTGTCACAGAGTATTTTCCTCCAGGAGGAGCTGCTTCTGGTCATTGCTTTTGTTCACTGAATCCACATCTCCAGACATGACAGGTGACATAGCCAAGGAGTTTTCCTGCCATCTTCCCCTTCCCATTCCCAGTGCTTCCCGTAATGTAGACAACATGAGACTATTTTGTTTCATTGCTTCACTGAATTGTAAACAAAGGAGGACAGTCCAAGAATTACCCAGGCATGAAAAATAATACTTGTTATGGATAATATGCAGAGAAATGAGGGACAAAGGGTGAGTAAATGCAGCAGTGGAATTCAAGAGACACTATGTTGAAAATGAACTGTACAACTTTTGTGTGGGGATGGAAGGGAAAAACTGGGAAGGGAAAAAAAGCCAGGGAAGGAGTGACAGTGTTCAAGCAGAAATGTATTCTACCTGACTTATGCAACTGTAACCTCTCAGCACATCGCTCTTCTAATAAATATTTTAAAAAGAGGAATCATTACAGAGAAATTACACATTCAAAACATAAATGTAATTATCTCAAAACTCATACATAAATAAAAATATAGGGTAAACTTCCCTAATGTTATATTTTTCAAAATCTTCTGAAATCTACTTAGGATATGAAACTTGACAGTGTAATACCAAGCTTGAACATTTTTTGCCAATCACAAAAGAAACAAAGATGACCACCAACACCAGTTTTGTTTTACACCATCCTGGCTGCCAGTGCAAAAACTGAGCAAAGCAAAATTATGGACACAAGAATTGGAAAAGCCTGCATAAAACTATTAACTCAGATATTATGGTAATGCATCTGAAAGCTCCAAATATATCTACAAATAAATCATTAGCAATGAGTAATAAATTTCCTGAGCTTACATATTATAAGGTCATCAGATGGTTAAAGGAATTATGTTTCTTTATATCATGTAGAAAGTATTGCAAAGCCACCATAAAAGTATGAAGAATCAAAAGGGGCAGTGGATTCTCACATCTGTAATTCTAGCTGCTTAGGAGACTGAGTTCTGAGGATCGTGGTTACAAGCCAACCAGGTAGAAAAGTCCATGAGCCCCTTATCTGCAGTTAACTATCAGAAAGTTGGATGTGGTGCTTTGGCTCAAAGTGGTAGAGCACCAGGCTTGAGCAAAAAGAAGTCAGGGATATTGCCCCAGCCCAAAGCTGAAGCCCAAGCCCTCCTTCCCCTACACCCCCAAAAAGAATACAATCAAAACACTCAGTATTTTGAAAAAGTGTATGAAAATGGTCAATAGTGGGAAATCTGAGACTCTTGGCCATGTCTCCTTCATTCTCAGTGTCTCCTCTCCCTCCTTGCATCACTGGTTTCTGCTTTGTTCTGATGTGGGTTTTTCTTTACTTGACTTTCTGGCAGCCTCAGTAACAGTCTCAGAGAACCCCATGACTTTTCTGTCACTGTTTCTGGAGTCCATAATTTTCTTTGTCTTGGCTTTAGCTAACTGAATGAAATATGTTATATGGTATTTTGTGAAAAAAGAGAAAATGGGGTATGACTATTTTGCCTGATATGTAAGCCTAATTCTTCCACCTTTTCTCACCAATACATAGGTAGTAGTTACTCTTAAGAATTCTGATGCAGTCTCCATCTTCTCTTTACACATGACTTAGTTGTGTCTTTCTGGAAGTTGTGATGATCTTTCTAATCCTGGTATTCTGGAATGGTACAACCTTATAATGAGTGAATGCTTTTATTCCATCTATTCTGTTGGGTACTTGGAGAAAATTTTCTATCAAACTGATAAATCATGGAGGTTCTTATAGTGCTTCACTCTGGAAGAAATCCAGGAAACAAGAGAAATAGAAAGTTGTACATCACAAACAACAAGAGGGTTTTTCCTGACCTCTCATTTTTGTACTTCACTGTCTTTACCCAAAATTTCTGAGTACAGAGTTTTCCAGGTTTAAATTTGTCTGGAGAGAGAGCTTTTCTTTTCACCTGATGAGTGTAGGTGTGGTCAGAATTTGAGCATAGGGAATCTGTTTGCTAAGTTCTTTGTCTATCTTCTTTCACACTTGGTATTTCTAAATAGTAAACTTTATGGGAGCTTTAGAGACGTAGCTTGTTTTGTCTTCCTTCAGAATTTTTTCTGTTGCCACATTTAGGTGAAAACATCATGCTTCTGGCTGTTATTTTTTATCACAAATAAATCTACTCTGAGGGTCAGATTTTTGTTAAACACTTCTTATCTGTTTACTATTCTCTCCTTTTTTCCCTTAGAGGACTAATTCTCATTTAAAATTATTTTATCATTATTTATTAAATCTTAACACAGTGTTTTCAAAAGTACAACTCTTTAAATGTAAAATAACATTGTAAAGGATAAAAATTATGAGTGTCTTTGTAAAATTCTTTTTTTATTGTGAAAATAACATACAAAGGGGTTACATATATATGGGCAGAGGGAAAAAAAGCCAGAAGTGGCTCTGTGGCTCCAGTGGTAGAGCACTAGCCTTGAGCTGAAGAGCTTAGGGACAACACCCTGCCAGAGTTCAGGCCCCACGACCTGACCCCGCCCCCCCCAAAAAATATTAAACATATTGTGATTATCATGGTCTATACAGTTTGTGAATTCTATGAGCTTTCACAATACAAATTATTTTTTCTACATCAGGTGATATTTACATTTCTTTCCTTTTTTGTAGTGTAAGCTGTTCCCTCTTTCCCTCTTCTTCCTTCCTTCCCATGGCTGTCTTTTGTTTGCTTAGTTCTTTTTCTTCTATGTCCAGTGCAGCTGATGGACCCCTTTGTTGTATGTTGTTCCCTTTCCCACTTATTCTGTGTCCTACTCCCGACTTCCCTCCATTGGGTGCATATATCTACCATATATATTGTCGAGTACATGGGGTCATTTAGTAATGATATGACAAAATGAGTGGTTGTCCTTGGTTTCTCAAGTCCTGTTTACTTTGTCATATCTTCTTGCATTTTGGCTTTAACATCCACATATCAGAGAGACTAGGAGCCATTTGTCTCTTTGTTGTTGGCCTAACGCACTCAAAAGAATTTGCTCTAGTTCCATCCATTTCCCTGCAAATGTCATTATTTTGTCCTTTCTAATGTCAGCCATTATTTCTTCAAATATATTCTGCCCCTTTGCTTCTCTCTGTCTGACACTCTAGTGACAAGATATTGTTGTCCTTCTGTTCTGTCATATATTTGTTGCTAGTGTCTGCTGCTAATTTTTCTCCTTTTATTTAGTCTATTTTTGTTGGCAAGCCATATATGGAAT
>NW_012267662.1:35228-37088 GCF_000151885.1 Dipodomys ordii | reverse complement strand
TAAAGGAATTATGTTTCTTTATATCATGTAGAAAGTATTGCAAAGCCACCATAAAAATATGAAGAATCAATAGGGGCAGTGGTTTCTCACATCTGTAATTCTAGCTGCTTAGGAGACTGAGTTCTGAGGATCGTGGTTACAAGCCAGCCAGGTAGAAAAGTCCATGAGCCCCTTATCTGCAGTTAACTACCAGAAAGTTGGATGTGGTGCTTTGGCTCAAAGTGGTAGAGCACCAGGCTTGAGCAAAAAGAAGTCAGGGATATTGCCCCAGCCCAAAGCTGAAGCCCAAGACCCTCCTTCCCCTACACCCCCAAAAAGAATACAATCAAAACACTCAGTATTTTGAAAAAGTGTATGAAAATGGTCAATAGTGGGAAATCTGAGACTCTTGGCCATGTCTCCTTCATTCTCAGTGTCTCCTCTCCCTCCTTGCATCACTGGTTTCTGCTTTGTTCTGATGTGGGTTTTTCTTTACTTGACTTTCTGGCAGCCTCAGTAACAGTCTCAGAGAACCCCATGACTTTTCTGTCACTGTTTCTGGAGTCCATAATTTTCTTTGTCTTGGCTTTAGCTAACTGAATGAAATATGTTATATGGTATTTTGTGAAAAAAGAGAAAATGGGGTATGACTATTTTGCCTGATATGTAAGCCTAATTCTTCCACCTTTTCTCACCAATACATAGGCAGTAGTTACTCTTAAGAATTCTGATGCAGTCTCCATCTTCTCTTTACACATGACTTAGTTGTGTCTTTCTGGAAGTTGTGATGATCTTTCTAATCCTGGTATTCTGGAATGGTACAACCTTATAATGAGTGAATGCTTTTATTCCATCTATTCTGTTGGGTACTTGGAGAAAATTTTCTATCAAACTGATAAATCATGGAGGTTCTTATAGTTCTTCACTCTGGAAGAAATCCAGGAAACAAGAGAAATAGAAAGTTGTACATCACAAACAACAAGAGGGTTTTTCCTGACCTCTCATTTTTGTACTTCACTGTCTTTACCCAAAATTTCTGAGTACAGAGTTTTCCAGGTTTAAATTTGTCTGGAGAGAGAGCTTTTCTTTTAACCTGATGAGTGTAGGTGTGGTCAGAGTTTGAGCATAGGGAATCTGTTTGCCAAGTTCTTTGTCTATCTTCTTTCACACTTGGTATTTCTAAATAGTAAACTTTATGGGACCTTTAGAGACATAGCTTGTTTTGTCTTCCTTCAGAATTTTTTCTGTTGCCACATTTAGGTGAAAACATCATGTTTCTGGCTGTTATTTTTTATCACAAATAAATCTACTCTGAGGGTCAGATTTTTGTTAAACACTTCTTATCTGTTTACTATTCTCTCCTTTTTTCCCTCAGAGGACTAATTCTCATTGAAAATTATTTTATCATTATTTATTAAATCTTAACACAGTGTTTTCAAAAGTATAACTCTTTAAATGTAAAATAACATTGTAAAGGATAAAAATTATGAGTGTCCTTGTAAAATTCTTTTTTTTATTGTGAAAATAACATACAAAGGGATTACATATACATGGGCAGAGAGAAAAAAAGCCAGAAGTGGCTCTGTGGCTCCAGTGGTAGAGCACTAGCCTTGAGCTGAATAGCTTAGGGACAACACCCTACCAGAGTTCAGGCCCCACGACCTGACCCGCCCCCCCAAAAAAAATCAGAAACATATTGTGATTATCATGGTCTATACAGTTTGTGAATTCTATGAGCTTTCACAATCCAAATTATTTTTTCTATATCAGGTGATGTTTACATTTCTTTCCTTTTGCTTAGTGTAAGCTGTTCCCTCTTTCCCTCTTCTTCCTTCCTTCCCATGGCTGTCTTTTGGTTGCTTAGTTCTTTTTCTTTTATGT